>NC_080420.1:82258541-82558541 GCF_029873635.1 Malania oleifera
AAACACATATGAGAATCGCCACGTACCAACAAAAAGTGGCTAGGTACTACAACACTCGTGTTTGAGCGTGAACGTTCCACCCAGAAGAACTGGTCCTCAGGAAGATGCAAACCAACCCAGCAAAGCTTGGAGTGAACAAGCTAAAGTCGAATTGGGAGGGACCATACCGAGTGGCGTCAGAAATCAAGCTGGGGACATACACCTTAGAGGATGTAGAGGGAAGGGAGATAAAAAAACACATGGAATTCTAATATGTTGAAAAAGTACTACTCTTAAAATTTCATTGCATAAGTTGTACAATCAAGTTAAAAGGCTTCAAAAGCCAGAGTACAATCTTAAAAGTAATAAAATATTGAGTTGGAATCTTCAATCACCAGCATTACTTCCTTCTCTGCCTTCCTCCACATACTCTTCAGTCTCATCCATCTCATCCCCTGATTCTAGGCTCTCATTGTCATAGCTGTATGAGCATACCCCGTCTAGAGAAATGTCAGGGTGCATTGTCTTGACCTATTCTCGGCATCTCCGAAAGCCTATGCTGTAAGACTTGGAAGTATCAAGGATGAATTTCTTAGAGCTTTGGTAGTTAGATACTGTAGTGCTAGAAGCCGCAGCAGCTGCAGCAGGGATCTCCTCATTCTGAATCCTTGCTATCTCTTTTTGCAAAACCTTCTCACGTCGATCAGCAGTAGCTTTGGCCTCAAACATCTCATTCTGGGCAGCAACATATTTTTTCGTGACTTTGTGGAGAGTCGGTACATCTCAGCCACCTTGTCCTTAGCGACCACGGATATAATAGCTAGTTGCAAGCAAAATCAATATTAGCACACAGAAATGAGCAGTAAAATCAAACCTCACGAACCAAACTACCTGATAAGTGGTGTGTCGAATACTAGAGTGCGGGATTTCAGGGAGGGTCAGCTTTGCCTCCACTAGGTCTTCAACGTGCACTGCACGACAAAGGGTGGGACAAGAAAGAGTAGGATCATAGAAGATGGGTCCTCTAGAAGAAGCTGCCACGATAGGAGCCAACTGAATAAGTGGAGGCTCGTTGTTGGCAACTAGGGCGTCCTCCATCTGAGAAAAGTCACCTTGTAAGACTAGCTTCTTCTTCTTCTTCCTACTTGCCCTCTGCTTTTTGGCCTCGGCCATTATAGCCTCGTACTGATTGAAGTCCATGTCTACGAAAAGAAAAGAGGGAGAAGAAAGGAAAAGTTAAATAGAACAAGGTACACATATAATATGCATAAAGCTCAAGAAAAGCAGAGACCAGGAGAGACGCGACTTAGCCCCCACTGCTATCTCCCTATACTTTTGCTTGTTTCTGCTACAGCAAGCAACACGAGAGCCACCGCTGTCAGCTGATGCTGCTCCTCCTTCAACTCAAAGAGCTCCATCTTCCAGCTACTGTGTTATGGCCGCCGTTTCCTGCCCTCCCCTTGCTACCTGTGACCTTGCCGAGAATCCTCTGTTACTAATACATGAAGGAGGCCAATTGCTGTTGTTTCTGCCCTATTTGCTGCCTTGCGGACGCAACTGCTGTTGCTCCAAACAACCTGAGAACATCCATGTTCCTCCTCCTGCTGGTTCTACTGAAGCCGAAGACAACCAGCCACCAGCTTTTCTCTCTCTCTCTCTCTCTCTCTCTCTCTCTTCCTCTTTTATTTAGTCTTATTTTGTTCTTAAATTATTAACTGAATACTTGTCATATATTAATTGTTAGTAGAATTTAATTAAAATTTTAATTTTGTTTCTTTTATCTTGTTTGGGTATTTTTAATAAAGTCAATTTCTTTTTCCTTTTCTCCATATTTATTTAGTGTTCAGTTGAGTGTTATGCTCAGTTTGATTTCCTAAATAAAAAAATTTCTTCTTAGGATCTAGACTAGTTATCTTGTTAAAAGTTGAATCCTTGTGAGTTTAGTTTCATTTAAGTTCAATTTAATTGGAGCCTGCCTTTTTTTTTTTTTTTTCTTAATTATCGTTTAGTGGTCAAAGTTCTAATTTTGAGTTTGAGTTCTTGATTGCGCTAAAAAACTGGTGTTTATTGAAGTTGTATTTGAATGAGTTTATTTTAATTCTGTGTTTAATTTATGTATTCAAGTTATCATTTTTAATTCCACGCGAGTTTCTATTTTTGTTTGGTTGTTAATGTAGGATTTCCATTTCTTGTTATTTACTTCAATGCATGTTAGGAATTAGAGTTTAATTTGCATGCTCATATAATTTGTCAAAAGAAATCTTAACCATCCCGAAAAAACTCGAATTTGAACTAAGTTCTATAACTTTTTATTTTCGATTGGAAATAAGTAAAATTTGAGATTTAACCGCATTCCCTGAGGAGACGATTTGGCTTTTGGGCTAAATATTACACGACAAAACTCATATACTTGGGATAGCTTCCGAGCTACTCATTTTTTGAGTGAGTCAAGTTTTTGGCACCGTTGCTGGGAGAATGTCGGCCTTAGTCTAAAACTAGTGTTTTTCCCGTCATTTTAATTAGTCTCATGAAAAAGAAAAAAAAAAGAATTGAGCTTTGAAAAAATTATGGTTGCACCCATGCCACACACACTTATAGATTTTTTGCAGCTTCAATACACCACTGCACCATCTTACACTACTTTACCTAAAGATGAGCTTAATTTCATGATGCAACGCTGGAGGAAGTCGTTGCTACCTCAATTCTATGGGACGAAATTCGAGTGCCCTTATCGGCACCAAACGGAGTTTGAGTTGACTTGCAATATTTTTTTCTCTCGTGCTAGAACTGATGAATCCACTAGATTGCGTTTATTTCTTTCATCTTTAAAGGATAGGGCACAAATGTGGTTTAATTCTTTGAGACCTCACTCTATCTCTAATTAGGCTAATATGGAGCATGGATTTCTGCATAGGTTTTGTCCCTCACAGAGAACTTAATTTTCACAGGAACAAATCATTCAATTCATACAAAAGGGTGATGAGACTTTTCGGGCTTGTTGGGGGAGGTTCAAGGATTTTCTAAGTACTTGTCCACATAACGGGTTTAAATCATGGAGGTTAGTTAATTGTTTCTATACAGCTCTTACTCCTGATTGCAAGCACTTTGTCTAGACTATGTAATGGAGAACTCTTCAGCAAGGAACTGGATCAAGCACTAGCATTCTTTGATTACCTAACTAAAAGTGTCCAACAATGGAATACACGATACAATCAGGCACCCATGATAGTACAACCTATCAGCACATTCAGTGGTGGAGATAAATATGAGCCAACATATTATCCAAATGCTCTTCCGCCTCAATATCAGCGACAAAAGATCCCTCAAAGCTGTGCGCCATCAGGATTTCAATCAAATGCAGCACTTACTCCGCTGGGGATGTCCCTTGAGGATACCTTCTAGCAGTACATGCAAATTCAAATCAATTATTATACTCAGGACATAAATGAATTGTGGGACACCGTTAATGCGATAAGCACGCAATTGGAAATGTTAGAAAAAGTGGAATTTCCAGTGGAACCTCGGCCTAGTCCTCAAGAATACTAGGAGCAACAACAACAAATACATAATGTTTCTCTTGAGACAGCGGAGGCCGCCATTACTTTGAGAAGCAGGAAAGAAGTTTCTAAACCTGTGATGCTCATTGACAGATAACCAGTTGTCCCGGCACCTGAAGTTACGGTTGAGACAGGTGAAGTCAAAGAAAAACTAGGAGAAGTGGGCCTAGAAGTGAATCAGCCAGTTAATGAGGAGACTGATACTAATAAGGAGTACCAACATGTGGTACCTTATCCTTAGAGCTTGGTAGTCGTGGAACCATCACTCCCGACTGGAATAAATGTCAAGGAGTCCAAATCTGAAGCAAATCCCCACAGTAGTAAGATGATTAGTACACTCAATAAAGAGGGTGAGAAGAATGGTAAATGTTTAACTTTCAAGGAACCAAGTAAAAATTTTAATGCTAATGTTCTAAAGAACTAAAGGTAGTTGTTCCAACAACTTTTCCTCAAAAACCAGTTCATAAAGAAATAAATTTCCTGAAAAATATGCTAAATAAAGATCCTTTCTTGTTAAAACAAGAAAGTTAATATGCACACGTAGTGTCTGGTATTTTGAAGAGTATTAATTTATTTGAGGCTAATTTTCGTGCAGGTATGAAGACTGATTCATTGTGGCAGCTCAAATTTGGAGACCCTCTAATTCAATTTATAGACCTGCACCCACCAGAAAAAATTCCTCCAGAGCCTCCGCTAGACAACTGTGATGTTTTTCTTTCCCTTTTTTTCATTTTGTTTTAGCTTATTTTATTTTTAGTTAATTTTCAGGTACATTTTCTTGTAGTTTAGTTTCTCTTTTCCATTACTTCTCCACCCAGGTATGCCCTACTTCTCTCGTGCACAATTTTTCTATTTCCCTTATGCTTTTGCATTGAGGACAATGTTCCACTTTAGTTGGGGGGGAGGGTGAGCATTTGCATATGACACAGTGCACGTCTACTTTTTGGGTTTTATATTTAAAAAAATTAGAAAAATAAAAATAAAGAAAAAGCATTGAGGAATTACATGACTATGCTATGATGAACACTAACTTATACCCTTCACATACTTGCATATAATCTAAGAATTACACACTCGAGTCATTTATGTGTAGTTTCTCTTTATATGACTTTGTAACTCTATGAAGAATTGATTAGTAGTACAATCGTATTAATCTGGCTATATAATCTCTTGTATTTACACGATATCTCATGAGGCTGAATAGACACATTCACGTGATTCATTGCACTTAGGATTTCTTGTGAGCATTGAGAGAACACTCGTGGCGACTATGACACCTTGTGAGACATCCTTGAGCTATTTATCGTCTTTTTGAGTGTTAACATCAAATCAGAGTTCATAAAACTTGATTCTCTTTTCATCTGGACGATTCTTTGTACACCAGTCTCTATTTTTGACTTGCTAGCCTAGAGGTGACATCTAGTGGGGAGATAGAAACCTAGGTCTTGTAGCCTACTCAAGATGTGAAGGCTAAACTACCCCTAGAGATTGACTTAGTTCATAGACCACTATTCGAGCTTAATTCCCATTGATGGTATGAAGACAACAAAAGAAGTGTAATGATTGTCTTAATTGACCAAGAAAAGACAGAAAATGAAGAATAAGCAGAAGATAGAAAAGGAAAAAAAATAGAAATGCACATGAAATGAAATTCTAATGTCTGCTTCATACAAATACCATAAAAAGTCAGGAACAAGACATATGTTTTCCACGTATGAAGATTCTTCAACCATTTAATGCCCCAGATGTATTCACGCCAAGTTTGTGAATAAGTTGATATAGGGTTGTCTCGGTGGGATATGGCGAGTAGTTGAGAAGATGCTAGGGTGAAGGACTCGATACCTCACAAATAGGCTGGATCCTTTTCAGACTAGTCCACTCCATACACTTAGTGTTTGCTCCTTGCAATATGTGAGATGTTTGATCACGACACTCCTCCTCACATATGATGAGTGAACCCATTCTTTTTTAATGTTCTTGAGGGTATACTAGTTAGGCTGAGTCAAAACAACCGTTCTGTAGGTATCCACTACTATCCTAGGTGTAATGAGTCACAGACATCACACAATCCTCAAGATTTTACCTATTTATACTCGAACTTATATGACCGCATTAACTCTAAATTGTACCACTAGTTAATTTCATGTGAGTATATTATTCTTAATTTCTATATAAACGATGAAACTTGCACGAGTGACGTGCTTCGAAGTTGTGTGCATTGAATATGAATGAGTTTGTGTGAAATTCAGTTATATTCTTGTATATGAAACGGTATGATTGTGTTGCATGAGAATTAATTTCATGTTTGATGGAGTTAGTATTTGAGGATACCGCCATGAAATTCATTCACGTTATTTACTAGAGACTAGCAAAACGTTAGTTGGTGGGGTGTGATTACGCGCTTAAACTGCGTAATTAGACATTCTAATTCGTGCATTAGGGTTTATATTTTTAATTAAATACCTAATTACTCTCAATATTTTAACACGATATCTTATTTGTAATATTTGGATTCTATTGATCAATTTATGAATTTTTGGCATATTTTTATCGTAGGAAAATTATCGGGAGCTAAAACCGACATCACTTTGTAATTCACGCATATTTTTTCCATCCGAGCTCCGATCGAGACGATTTGAAATTTTGGAGAAAGATGAGAAGATTATCTACGACTTTTGTGTTTGATCTTCAAGAGATACATGCTCCAGGAGGATCAAAATTGGCCTTGTTCGTAGAAAAAAAAATGATGAGAAAAAGAAAAAAAATACAGGATAAGGAAAAAAAGGCTTTGATTTGACCCGGCCATGTAGCCAGGTCTTTATTGGGTTTGCGTTGGGTAGAGCTGGCTCCCCTTCCTTATATATTCTTCTTCTTCCTTCAAGACCCGTGCTTCCAGCACCCTCTTCTTCCTTCCTCAACTCAATCCTTTTTCTCTTTTCTCTTTCCCTATCTCTCGGCCTTCTCTCCTTCTCCTCTATTTCGCCTCTCTTCCCTTCTCTCCCTTCACTCTTATCTTCTCTTCTTTTATTTCTTGATTTTTTTTCCCTTTTCTTCCTGCTGCAACTCCTGCTCATGTTCACTGTCTGCTGCTACCCGAGGCCACCCCAGCATCCTTCCTACTCCTTCCCTTCTCCTTACTCTTCCTCTTCTCCTCTCTCTCCCTTTTCCCTTTGCTCCCCTGCTCCTGAACTCTCCTACTAATGTTTCAAAGCCCCATTTGTCTCCCTACACTCCTACTTGTTTATGCTACAACAAGTTGTTGACTTGATGAGTCCAATCCAGTTTTGATAATAACAAATCACTTGGTATTTAATCTATGCATTGAGATTGTGAACATGAACAATATTTAGCATGCACGGAAAGATAACAAGTCATGGAAGCCATGAAGATTAAAGCATACATATCTTGGCACAATCCATGGAACTAAAAGAGTGGAAGAATGAAGATGCAAGCGACAAGTTCAAGAACGTCATGGGAATGGGTACTTAGAACTTATGTATACACATATTGCATATGATTTAATTTGAGGCTAAACATATACCCTAGAATGACCTTAGGACTCATGCATTTCATGAACATCATTAGGGGATATTTATGGACTTAGAAATATTTTTAAAATCCTGAAAAATATTTTTATAAAAGGGCAAAGAAAGCAAAGCAAAGCAGATTTTTTGAACTAAAAAGAAAAATCCAGGAATTGGTCACTTCAATAGACCAAACTCAACGTTCAGTCGCCTGAAGTTGCAACTTTAGAAGAATCAAGTTAAGCTCTGTCGTCTGAAGAATTTCTTCAGAAGACCAAAGATTAAGTTCAGTCGCCTGAAGAATTTATGGTGAAACACAAACCTGTCAGAAGCACCTCAGAAGACTAAACTCAAACTTCAGTCGTCTGAACCCGACACTTCAAAAGGCTGAACCCCAACTTCAGTCGTCTGACACTGTGTCCAGGTTAATTTTTTGAAGCATTAAAGAACTTCAGTCGTCTGGGCCTTTAACCTCAGTCGTCTGAACCTGCGGGAAAATTTAAAAATCTAATTTTTAATGAAAGATCACGCGAACTATTTTTTGATCCAATGGTTAAGATTGATTCTAAGGGTAAGGTACCTATATATTCAACACCTAAACCCTAGTGCTTAAGACTTTTGAAAGAAGAAGAGAAGAGAATATCCTTTTGAAAGAGAATTGAGAAACTTAAACATATTGTTATACGATTGCCTGCACTCCAGCTCATACTCATCAAGCTTGGACAAATCAACTCAAAAAAACAAAGGGATTTCATATACACATCTGGATTTCTATTTGGTATTAAGGTTTGGTAAATCTATTTATTATTTTCAATAGTTTCTCATATCATCATTTATTATTGAATATTATTAGAGAGAGATCGATCTTGAGTTTTTCATATACATATAAAGAGTGTTTCAACAAGATCATTACTTGTGAAAGATTATGCCATTGATTAAATAGTTAAGTGTGTCCTTAGTTAAAGACTTGATATTTTGGATACTTCAAAACCATTTGATTAAATATCCTTAGAAGTTCATAACTATCTATCTATCTATATATATATTATTGAGGGATATTTTCTGAAAATCTTTTATTAGGTTTTGATCTTTGGTAATCACATCATATATATATTAAGTTGCATATTACAATGATCATATTGTGGTTGAAAATTTGGAGGTAAACTTATTGAGTTAGATCTTTATAATATTCAAGAAAAATTTTTTAACAAGATCATATTTGATATTTGTGCATCTTATCTTCAAAGCTATTGCTCATTCAAATATTTTGGAAGATTTGATAAAAGAGAAACTTGGTGAAGCATATTCATTCATTAATGATTGTATCGTTACATACATATTGAGTGGGTTGCTCAAGGCAAGGACATAGGCCGGGTTGGCTGAACCTCATAAAATCGTGTTTGCCTTCTCTCTTCCATTGTCTTTTTAATTTCCGCAAAACACTTCATTACTTATATTGCATGTATGTATGTTGAATAATCTCACACAAACTTGATAAGTAATTTGTTAAATTTAGGAAGAGGGACTAAGAGGTAAATAGGTTTGAAATATTTTTAAAATAACCAATTCACCCCCCCCCCACCCCCACCCCCCTCTTGGGATTACACCTAAATCAACATTTGGTATCAGAGAGGGTTTACGTAGACTTAATAGTTCATTTTTAAAAAGATCACATGACACACATCGGTGTAACTCCATTCGGTGAGGGTCACTTGTCCACTAGACCACCAATTTTTTGTGGTGTAAATTACACTTATTGGAAACGTAGCATAAGCATATACCTATTAAATGTAGATTGAAAGGTATGGAAAATAGTTACTAAGGGAAATCATGTTCCCATGAAAGTAATTGATAAGGTAAATGTACCTAAAACTGAAGATGAGTATACTGAAGAGGACTGGAAATTGGTGCAAATAAATACTACTACGATGAACTTGCTTTTCTATGCATTAGATGTAAATGAATTTAATAGGGTAATGGCATGTAACTTTGCTAAAGAAATTTGGAAAAAATTAGAAGTTACATATGAAGGCACTAAGGAAGTAAAAGATAGTAGGATAGACATTCTCACTAGTGAATATGAAGCATTTAAAATGACATCTGATGAATCTATTCAATCCATGTACACTAGATTCACACACATCACAAATTCTTTAAATGCACTTGGAAAAACTTACCCTACTTATGAGTTGATCAGGAAAATACTCAAAGGACTACCTCCAGTTTGGGAAGCGAAAGCTAAGGCAATAGCAGAAGGAAGAAATCTCAAGGAGATGTCGGTTGACGAACTCATTGGATTGCTCATCACCTATGAGCTTGCAATAAATGAGAGGAAAAGTGAGCAGAATAAGGCAAATAAAATTACTGCGCTTAAGGCAACGTCAAACAACTCTAGTGAAGGAAGTGATTCCAATACAGAAGACGATATGGTCTACTAACAAAGAAGTTCGGGAAGTTCCTGAAGAAGAATAAGAAGTTCAACAAAAAATTTCAAAACTCAAAATCAGAAAGAGGAGAGTCAAGCATGAAGAAAAAGAAGGAAGATCCACCAACATGCTACAACTGCAGAGAGGTTGGACACATCAAGCCTGAGTGTCCCAAACTAATGAAAGCCTCCAAGAAAAAGAAAAAGGCACTAAAATTCAGTTGGGATACGCACAACACAAGTTGTTCAGAATCTGAATCCAGTGATGACGAGATTGCCAATCTGTGTCTAATGGCACATAATGACCTTGAGTACAATCATCATTCTCATCATCTTCTTATTATTCTAGTGATTCTGAAAATGAGAATGACATGCTTTCATATAATGAACTGAAACAAAAATATTTGTACTCTATTAAAATGCTTGAGAAGAAAATTAAGAAAATTTTTTATTTGAAAAAGAAAGTCAAAGAACTTTCAAGTTTAGTTGAACGTCAAAATGAATCTCATGCATATCTCATGAAAGACAAGGATTTGAAAATTGATGAGTTAGAAAAGAATTTGAAAGATAAATCTTAGATTATTTGTAAATTTACTGAAGGACAAAATAATTTTGAAAAACTCCTAGGAGCTCAAAGAAATTCCCTAGAAAAGGAAGGTCTTGGTTTTAATGGGAAGGAAAATCTAAAACAGAGACATCTTTACATGGGATATTTTGTAAGAGAGTCAAAATCATATGTTCCAACTAAAGACTATCAAAGAAATATTACATGTTTTAAATGTAAGAGGTTGGGTCACATAAAATTTGACTATCCTTTCAAAAATAAAGATGTCAAAATTAAGAAAGTATGGAAGGTTAAAGGAGAATCTAGTACTAACCCCCATGGACCCAAGAAAATCTAGGTACTAGTGACTCTACGAGTCCAATCCGATTTTGATAATGACAAATCACTTGGTATTTGATCTGTGCATTGAGTTTGTGAACATGACTTATATTAAGCATGCACTGAAGGATAACGAGTCATGAAATCCTTAAAGTAAACCACACATACCTTGGCAAGATACATGGAACTCAAAGAGTACGAGAATCAAGATGCAAGCGGCAAAGTTCAAGCATATCTTGGGAATGGGTACTTAGACCTCATGTATTTACATTTTCGTATGATTTAATTTGAGGTTCAACATAACTTAGAAAGACTTTAGGATTCATGCATTTCATGTATCATTAGGGGACTTTAATGGACTCAGAAATAATTTTAAAATCATGGAAAATATGTTTTATAAAAGACCCAAGAATGAGAGCAAAGTAGAATTTTAAATTAGAAAAAAAAAATTCAGAAAATGGGGACTTTGGTTGACTGAACTTTAAGTTCGGTTGGCTGAAGAATTTCCTCAGACGTCTGAAGAATAAGTTCAGTCGTCTGAAGATTTTTGGGTGATAAATAGAAACTGCCAGAAGCACCTCAGATGACTGAACCTTGACCTCGGTCGTCTGAACTCGACACTTCGGACATCTAAACCTTGACCTCAGTCGTCTGACCCTGTGTCCAGGCTATTTTTTCAAAGGATAAAAGTGACTTCGGTCGTCTAGGCCCTAGACCTCAGTCATCTAAACTTGCTAAAAAGATTAAAAATTTAATTTTTATTGTGTAAACGTGCAAGCTATCTTTTGATTCAACAGTTGAGATCAATTCTAAGGATAAGACACTATAAATACTGATTATCTAAACCCTAGTACTATGACTAAACACAATAAGATCAACGTAAAGCAAAGAACACATCTTGTTGAAAAGAAAAATGAGATACTTGAGCTGATTGTTGTACGTTTGCCTACACTCTAGTTTCTACACATCATCTTTGGGTAAATCACCTCAGAAAATTCTAAAGAGATCTTTATTATACATCTTATGCTTCAACTTGGTTTGAGGTTTGGTTATTACATTTAGTTTTGTTAGAGAATCTCATATCACCATCTGTTTTGATATCTTTAGAGAAACTTGATATTAAGTTTTCACATTCATATAAAGATTGTTTTTGATAAACTCAATACTTGAGAAAGTTTTTATTTGGCCATGGTTTAAAGAGTGATCATTCAAGTGTGTTCAAAGTTAAAGACGTGATTTTTGGGTTACTTCTAAACCAGTTGATTAGATATCCTAAGAATTGTAAAACTAGATCTATACATATTGAAGGATATTTTTTGAAAATCATATTTTAAGTATTTGATACTTGGTATTCTCATCACATAGATACATACATATATATATATATATATATATATGGGCAAATACTACCAAGATCACATTAAGATCGAACTCTTGAGAGAAATATTGTTTTTGACAAAGTGTGTGTCAAATCTTTGCAATCTTCAAAGTTATTTTTGTATTCAAAGATTTAACCTAAGTTTCTCCAAAGTATTGATTCATACAAACATTTTGGGAGATTTGATTAAAAAAGAATTGTGTGTTGAAGCATATCATACATAAACAATTATATCGTTTCATACATTCTAAGCTTCAAGTTATATCATATGTTAAATGTATTAGGAATTTGAATTGTACTCACAAGCTTTTGTTTGGAAGCATTTTTGAGTGTTTTTACAGATTCTATTATATACATGGTTCGGTGTGTGAACCGAGGTTTGAGGAGAGAGTTGTATCTTTTGTAAGCAGCGGAGTAGGAGGGAGTTGTGCCTCTTGTAAGCAACAGATTGTAAGGGAAGCTCCGTCCTAATTTAAGGAGCAGGGATTTTAGTGAAATCCTTGAGTGTTTGCTCAAGGCGAGGACGTAGGCCAAGTTGGCTGAACCTCATAAAAACTGCGTTTGTTTTCTCTCTTCCCTTTACTATTTTCTTTCAGTACTATATTTAAATTGTTCGTAATGCATGTGTAGGTTGAATAACATTGCACACAATTAATTGGGTAATAAGAACTCATTGCTAAATATATAAGTAGGGATTAAGTGGTAAATAGATTCAAAGAATTTTAAAATACCCAATTCGCCTCCCCCCCCCCCCCCCTTTCTCAGGATTACACCTAATTCAACAATTAGTATCAAAGCAGGTTTACATAGACTTAATAGTCAATTTGTAAAAAGATCACATGGCACATATTGGTGTAACTCCATTCGGTGAAGGACACTTATCCACTAGACCATCCATTTTCTGTGGTGTAAAATACACCTATTGGAAAAGTAGGATGAGCATATATCTATTGAACGTAGATTGGAAGGTATGGAAAATAGTGACTAAGGGTAATCATATTTGTCACTCCTGAACCCGCAGGTAGGTCCCAGGTGTGAATTTAGTAACCTAACCTATCTCTATATCAATTTAAAACATACCTGATACAATACAAATAGAGGGTCCGACCCGTGGGGTGAACGGATGCCCACATACATACACACAATCATCCATACTCATCCAAAATACGCAGTGGAATACGGTCTTTTATACATAACTAGTATCATACTAGAGTCTATTCAAATTAGGATATACATTCCCATAATTACAACACATACTCCAAGTGTCCACAAAACTATCCCGACAACCTGGATACCAAAACTCGTACCTAGTAGGTACTAGCAGTAGCTATGACACCCTTGCTCCCAGATGCTAGGATGCTACTTACTGCTACTTGAGGGACCTGAAAAAAACATTGTACGTAGATTCAGGGTGAGACACCTCTCAGTGAGGAAGAAAGTAGGTTATATCAGTGTGTGGTATACCAGTGTTATTTTACATACTTCATAACACTATAAAATATTCGATACAGTTCAAAATATTTCCATACAGTTTCATATATATACATACAGTTCCATACAGTTCTAGTATTTTCACAAAAACCATTCCAGTACATACGATACTCAAAACATACGGTCAGTGTCGTCACACTAGTTCGCAACTACACATGGTCACCTCATCTCACAGTGATTACATTCATACATACGCAACTATGCTGCGATGACCGAAGCTCAATAGTGATTACATTGCTCCATATGCAACTACACAAGGTCACCTAGTCTGACATCGATTACGGCCGAAATCCCCAATTTTTTCCGAAAACTGTAACTCGAAAATCTCGTATTTTTACCCAATAGATTTTCCCAAATAAGTAGCCAAAACATACACACGACCGTAGCCTATAGGCTTACCGATCCCAATTTCGAAGATAAACTGATATAAACAGAATCCCTTTGCCTTAACCTGAATTCCAACTACGAACTCTACGATACTCAAAACTACGAACCAAGACTCCAAAACGTACAAACCACAGTACAATACATACTCTCAATCTGTACTACTACACATATTCCGAATCAAAAATGAAAATCGAGCCTTACCTCAATTTTAGCCCGAAACCCGAAATCCTCCGAAACGAGATTCTAATCTGCTATAAACATAGAGAATCCTTCACTGATCCTCGCAGTATCGTTGGATTTACGAACCGGGCAACGATCGGCAAACAAAACTAGAGAGAGAGAGTGTAGGGAGAGTTCTAGATAGAGAGAGAGTGTGTGTGTTTGGGGAAACGTAGCCCCAAAGCAACCTAAAATATCCTTTATAGCACCTTTGACCCGAGGGGATTCGTCGACGAATCGGCAGCCTCGTCGACGAGCCAGATATTCCCAATTTTCCTGGACCTCTCGGCATTCACTCATCTACGAGCTTTTGAATTTTGTCAACGAGAAGCCTTCTGTGCAATTTCCATTTTCACCCCTTTTTTACATAAAAAGTCCATATATCACGGTTCGGGTTCTTACAACCTCCCCTCCTTACAAAAATTTTGTCCTCGAAATTTGCAATCTCTTGTTACGAACGCATTCATACTACTACATACATACATACTCTGAGAATACGGCGGCCATTTATACGCAGCCCCGTCATGATACATACATACATACTCTAGAGAATAAGGCGGCCATTTATACGCAGCCTCATTACGATACATACATACATACTCTAGAGAATACGGCGGCCATTTATATGCCGTCCTGCCACGATACATACATACATACTCTAGAGAATACAGCGGCCATTTATACGCCGCCCCGTTATGATACAAACATACATACATACTCTTCCTCACTTATGGTGGAAGAATACCGTGGTTACATACATACACGGTCTCGGGAGCTTATAATAAAACAGGACTCCTCCCAGAGACTAACCACTAACTACAATATGATAATAGAGGTTTACATACATACTCATACCCCCCTGCTATCCAAGTACTACTCAGAACAACTGTAGATACTTCCAGCGTATTTCCGTTTCCAGTTCCCAAGAAGCTTCCTCAACCTCGTGGTTTCCCATAATACCTTCACCAACGGTATTTCTTTAGTACAAAGCTTCTGAACTTTACAGTCCAGAACCTGAATAGGTATCTCCTCATATGCTAAAGTATCCCCAATTTCCAACTCACCATAATTGATAACATGAGATGGATCCAACGTGTACCTTCTCTGCATGGATACGTGAAACACATCGTGGACCCTCGAGAATACTGGGGGTAGTGCAACTCTGTAGGCAACCGCTCCCACTCGCTCAATGACCTCGAATGGTCCGATATACCTCGGGCTCAACTTGCCCTTCCTTCCGAATCTTATCACCCCCTTCATCGGAGCAATTCTAAGGAATACTTTACGCCCCACCTCGAACTCCAACTCACAGCGGGGAACATCCGCGTAACTCTTCTGCCAACTCTTAGCCGATCTAATCCTCTCCCAGATCAAACCTACCTTCTCTAACGTCTGCTGCACAAGTTCAGGTCCTAAGACCTGGTGTTCACCGATTTCATCCCAATACAAAGGAGAACGACACCTCCGACCATACAAAGCCTCGAACGGTGCCATCCCTATACTGGCTTGGAAACTATTGTTATAGACAAACTCCACTAGTGGCAGAAACAGAATCCAACTACCACCGAAATCCAATACACAAGCCCCTAACATATCCTCCAAGGTCTATATTGTTCTCTCCAACTGTCCATCAGTCTGGGGGTGGAACGTTGTACCGAAAGTAGGCTTCATCCCCAGTGCTTCCTACAAGCTCTTCCAAAACCAAGAAGTAAACCTCGGATCCCGATCTGAAACAATGGATACTGGAACTCCATGCATTCTCACTATCTCTTGCACATATTGGTCCGCTAGTCTACTCAAAGGGTAGCGAACCTTCGTTCGTACAAAGTGAGCAGATTTCATCAACCTGTTCACAATAACCCAAATAGCATTCTGCCCGTGAAGCCCTGATGGCAATCTAGTAACAAAATCCATGGAAATGTGCTCTCATTTCCACACCGGAATAGGGAAGGGTTGCAATGACCTTACCAGCCTCTAATGTTTAGTTTTCACCTACTGACACGTCAGACACTCCTCCACAAACTGGGAAATATCCCTCTTCATACCACGCCACCAGAAGGACTTGTGCAAATACTGATACATCTTCGTACTACCTGGATGTACCGTATACAAAGAACGATGCCCTTCCTTTAGAATCGTCCTTCTGATATCATCGTTATTTGGAACACACAACCTGGTCCCAAACCTCAACACACCTCTGTCAAACATGTTAAAATCCGCAGCCAAACCCTGCTGCACTTTCTCCACAATCTCAATTAACTCTACATCATTAGCTTGTGCGGCTTTAATACGCTCGAACAAGGTCGGTTGGATCACCAAGCTAGCAATAAAAGTCTGATGATCACCAGACACCAACTCTACGCCAAGGCTTTCCAGGTCTCATCTGACATGATGCTAAGCTACAACTACAGTTGCTACTGCATGTTCTAACTTCCGACTCAACGCATCTGCTACCATATTAGCCTTCCCCGGGTGATAACTGATCGTGCAATCGTAGTCCTTAATCAACTCTAGCCACCGCCTTTGCCTCATATTTAGCTTCTTCTGAGTGAAGAAGTACTTGAGGCTTTTGTGGTCAGTCAAGATTTCACACTGAAACTGTACAGGTAGTGTCGCCAAATCTTAAAGGCATAAACAACAGAAGCTAACTCTAAGTCATACGTAGGGAAATTCTTCTCATACTCCTTAAGTTGTTGAGAAGCATAAGCTACCACCTTACCATGTTGCATAAGCACACATCTCAAACCCTTAAGGGACGCGTCGCTATATATCACAAACCTCCTGCACATTCTTCGGTCTTGCCCAGTTGACCACAGCTTTGATCTTTCTAGGATCAACAAAGATACCGCCCTCAGACACCACATGGCCTAAGAACGCGACCTGGTTCAACCAGAACTCACACTTCTTCAGCTTAGCATACAGCTTCTTCTGCCGCAGAATCTGTAATACTAATCTCAAATGTTCTACATGCTCTTCTGTACTTCTCGAGTATACTAGGATGTCGTCGATGAATACCACTACGAATCGATCTAGGTACTCATGGAAAACCCTGTTCATCAAATCCATCAACACCGCCGGAGCATTTGTCAACCCAAAAGGCATGACCAAAAACTCATAATGACCATATATGGTTTGGAAAGCAGTCTTCGCTATATCCTCAGACCTAACCCTCACTTGATGACACCTTGATCGTAGGTCGATCTTTGAAAAGACATGCGCTCCCTCCAACTAGTCAAAGAGATCATCTATACGAGGCAAAGGGTAACGGTTCTTCACAGTCACCTTGTTAATCTCACGGTAATCAATGTACATCTGCATCGACTTGTCCTTCTTTTTCACAAATAATACTGGAGCTCCCCAGGGCAAAAACACTAGGTCAAATGAATCCCCTATCCAGTAATTCCTGCAACTGCTCCTTCAACTCTCGAAGTTTTGCTAGAGTCATCCGGTACGGAGCTTTAAAGATCGGTGCCTTACCGGGCAGTAACTCTATCACAAACTCCACCTCATGATCTAGAGGTAAATCGGGTAATTCTTCTGGAAACACATCCGAGAATTCGCTGACTACCCAAATGTCCTCGAGTCTCAACTCATCCTGCGGTGGTTCCTTCATACAAGCTAGGTACCCCTGACATCCGTCCAAGAGTAACCTCCTCGCCCGTAATGCCAATAAGATCTGTGGCGCCGGACGCACACACGATCCCGCGAATTCAGACTCCTGCTTCCCAGGAGGTCTAAACACTACTACCTTCTTCCGACAGTCAATCACCGCATAGCTAAAGAATAACCAATCCATTCCCAATATGACGTCGAAACCCGACATGTCGTATTTTACGAGATTTGCCGATAGCATTCTCTCCTAAATCACAACTGGGTAGTTTCCTAACATCTTACTACAAATCGTTACACTCCCAGTCGGCATAGTCATAGACAACATCTCATTCATCACACAGGTTTCCGCCTCACACAACTTCATAAACTAGCAGATATGAACGAATGGGTTGCCCCCGAATCAAATAAAACAACAACTCTATTTGAAATCAATAACATGGTACCTATCAGCACGTTCCCAGCGTGTTCCGCATCTGCTGGAGTAAGTGAACATACTCTTGCCGGAGCCGTGGTTGCCTGGTGGTTCCCTCAAGGCATCTGATTACTCCCACGGCTCTGGCTCTGTGTAGGCATAATCCTGCTCTGTTCCTTACAGCTCTTTGCCATGTGACGTGACTTGCCACAGTTGTAGCAGACACCCCAGAATGGTTGACATTCTCCATCGTGCCATTTACGGCACTTAGCGCATAGTGTGGAGGATGGATCCCCCTGAGAACTCGACCGCTCGGTGTTCTGCCGATAACCAGAGTTGTAGTTCTTCTTCTTCTTCCACTGACTCTGCCGATGACCACTCTGAGGACCATAAAATACTGGTCTCTTCCCCTGAACCTGCACTACCTCATCTCCCCAAAGGTCGGTCTTAACTATGGTGGTTTTATCCACCAGGACAGAGAACTCACGGATCTGCAGCATCCCCATAAGACGGCGGATGTCTTTCCTCAGACCCCTCTCGAACCTCCAAGCCTTCTCGTGCTCATTCGGAACCAACTATGGTGCAAATCGAGATAACTTGAAGTGGCCCCATGTCATACCAGATGGACCAGCTCTCTACCTCTCCAACAGGCTCACTGCCATCGACCATCGCCCTACCTCCCCAAACAGCTGGAAGGTAGCGTACAAGACCTTCTGCTTCTCAGTGCAATGGAGGACTTCCAAAATCCTCTCAGTCTTCTCGACCCAGTCCTCTGCCACTATCAGATCAGGTCCTCCCATAAATGTCGGAGGGTGCATGCGTGTGAACCTCTCGATGGTACACCCCGCATCAATAGGAGAGCTCTTGCGTCTCCTAACACTCTGTCCAATCTCTCGGATCACCTGTCTCACCAACCCATAAGACACAGAAGGAGACTCATCACTTGCCATATCCTCGGAGCCACTCTCCAAGTTATTATCTTTGGGCTCCATTTTGAAAACAGAATAGGAATCGGTTAGAATTCCTATATTGTACGCAGCTAACACAATCATAGACCTATTCATGTAAACTATTACTCTCACAGGTCTAAGCCTGCCCCGTCACACCGACACGAATCCATCAATGGTCTGCCCTGCCTTTACTGGAATTGTCATTCCAGGGAAAACACGGAATACCGCCGACACATCCCGATCTAGCAACAGAACAACCCTCGACCAACCCTACCCATTTCCCACATCCTATACTCTGGTATGTACACATCAATACTCCTAACCAAGTCTACAAGACCTAACAACCTGGTTAGCTCTAATATCAAGCTGTCACGCCCTGAACCTGCAGGTGGGTCCCAGGTGTGAATTTAGTAACCTAACTTGCCTTTCTACCAATTTAAAACATACCTGATACAATACAAATAGAGGGTCCGACCCCGTGGGGTGAACAGATGCCCACATACATACACACAATTATCCATACTCATCCAAAATACGCAGCAAAATACGATCTTTTATACATAACTAATATCATACCAGAGTCTATACAAACTAGGATATACATTCCCATAATTACAACACATACTCCAGGTGTCCACAAAACTATCCTGACAACCTGGATACCAAAACTCGTACCTAGTAGGTACTAGCAGTAGCTACGACACCTTTGCTTCCAAATGCTAGGATGCTACTTACGGCTACTTGAGGGACCTAAAAAAAACATTGTTCGTACATTCAGGGTAAGACATTTCTCAGTAAGGAAAAAAGCAGGTTATATTAGTGTGTGGCATACTAGTGTTATTTTACATACTTCATAACACCATAAAATATACGATAAAGTTCGAAACATTTCCATACAGTTTCATACATATACATACAGTTCCATACAGTTCCAATATTTTCACAAAAACCATTCCAATACATACGATACTCAAAACATACGGTCAGTGTCGTCACACTAGTTCGCAACTACATAAGGTCACCTCGTCTCACAGTGATTACATTGCTACATACGCAACTACGCTACGACAACCGAAGCCTAATAGTGATTACATTGCTCCATACGCAACTACACAAGGTCACCTAGACTCACATCGATTACATTGCTACATACACAACTACAATGCGAAGACTCAGGCCCACAGTGATTACATTGCCACATACACAACTACACAAGGTCACCTAGTCTCACAGCGATTACATTGCTTCACATGCAACTACGAAGCGACGACTCAAACCCATAGTGATTACATTACCACATACGCAACTACACAAGGTCACCTCGTCTCACCACGATTACATTGCCACATGCACAACTACGCTGCGACGACCTAGGCCCACAGTGATTACATTGCTACATACAGTGTAGAACACACCCTTCGGTGACCAGCCGGATCATACTGATGATATTTCACACCCCAAATATAGAGCCGACCACTCTCACCCACGGTAGTTAACCGATACAAAGCTGTTGTACAAATCCCTGGAATCATTTTGAAACTCACATTCCTATACATTTCAGCGTACGGTAATTAGCCGCCACATAGCTGTTTTACAAATACCTAGAACAAATACATACACCCATAGATACCACACTTATTTGGTTTACGGTAAATCATATCAATTACAATTTCAAGTATACATTTTATGCAAATATGGATTACGGTCACCTCAATACTACAATTTTAACATAACCAACAGTTTCCAAAACAAAGTAGAGATGATACCCAAAATCCCCAATTTTTCCCGAAAACTGTAACCCAAAAATCTCGTATTTTTACCTGATTGATTTCCCCAAATAAGTAGCCAAAACATACACACGACCGTAGCCTACAGGCTTACTGATCCCGATTTCGAAAATAAACTAATATAAACAGAATCCCCTTACCTTAACCCAAATGCCAACTACGAACTCTACGAACTCTACGGTCCTCAAAATTATGAACCGAGACTCCAAAACCTACAAACCACTGTACAATACATACCTACAATTCGTACTACAACACATATTCTGAATCAGAAATGAATACCGAGCCTTATCTCGATTTTAGCCCGAAACCTGAAATCCTCCGAAACGAGATTCTGATCCGCTAGAAACGTAGAGAATCCTTCACTGATCCTCGCAGTATCATTGGATTTACGAACCGGGCAACGATCAGCAAGCAAAACAGGAGACAGACAAAGTGTAGGGAGAGTTCTAGAGAGAGAGTGTGTGTGTTTGGGGAAACTTAGCCCCAAAGCAACCCAAAATATCCTTTATAGCACCTTTGACCCGAGGGGATTCGTCAACGAATTGAGGTCCTCGTCGATGAATTCTTCACTTGCCTCGTCGACGAATCGGCAGCCTCGTCGACAAGCTAGAAATTCCCAATTTTCCTGGACCTCTCGGCATTCACTCGTCGACGAGCTTTTGAATTTTGTCGACGAGAAGCTTTCAGCCTTCGTCGACGAATTGTGGCCTCGTCGATGAATTCTGTGCAATTACCATTTTCACCCCTCTTTTACATAAAAAGTCCATATATCACAGTTCGGGTTCTTACAACCTCCCCTCCTTACAAAAATTTCGTCCTCGAAATTTGCAATCTCTTGTTATGAATGCATTCATACTACTACATACATACATACTCTGAGAATACGGCGGCCATTTATACGCAGCCCCGTCACGATACATACATACATACTCTAGAGAATGCGGCGGTCATTTATACGCAGCCCCATCACAATACATACATACATACTCTAGAGAATACGACGGCCATTTATACGCAGCCCCGTTACGATACATACATACATAAATACTTTTCCTCACTTATGGTGGAGGAATACCGTGGTTACATACATACACGGTCTTGGGAACTTACAATACAACAGGACTCCTCCCAGAGACTAACCACTAACTACAATATGATAGCAAAAGTTTACATACATACATACATACTCATACCCCCCTGCTATCCAAGTACTACTCAGAATAACTGCAGATACTTCTGGCGTATTTCCGTTTCTAGTTCCCAAGAAGCTTCCTCAACCTCGTGGTTTCGCCACAATACCTTCACCAACGGTATTTCTTTGGTACAAAGCTTCTGAACTTTACAATCCAGAACCTAAATAGGTATCTCCTCATACGCTAAAGTATCCTCAATTTCCAACTTACCATAGCTGATAACATGAGATGGATCCAACACGTACCTTCTCAGCATGGATACATGAAACACATCGTGGACCCTCGAGAGTGCTGGGGGTAGTGCAACTCCGTAGGCAACCGGACCCACTCGCTCAATGACCTCGAACGATCTGATATACCTCGGGCTCAACTTGCCCTTCCTTCCGAATCTCATCACTCCCTTCATCGGAGTGATTCTAAGGAATACTTTTCCCCCTACCTCGAACTCCAACTCACGGTGGCGAATATCCACGTAACTCTTCTGCTGACTCTTAGCCAATCTAATCCTCTCCCGTATCAAACCTACCTTCTCTGACACCTGCTGCACAAGTTCAGGTCCTAAGACCTAGCGTTCACCCATTTCATCCCAATACAAAGGAGATTGACACCTCCGACCATACAAAGCCTCAAATGGTGCCATCCCTATACTGGCCTGGAAACTATTGTTATAGGCAAACTCCACTAGGGGCAGAAACTAAATCCAACTACCACCGAAGTCCAATACACAAGCCCATAACATATCCTCCAAGGTCTATATTGTTCTCTCTGACTATCCATCAGTCTAGGGGTGGAACATTGTACCAAAAGTAAGCTTCGTCCCTAGTGCTTCCTGCAAGCTCTTCCAAAATCGAGGAGTAAATCTTAGATCCCAATCTGAAATAATAGATACCGAAACGCCGTGCATTCTCACTATCTCTTGCATATATAGGTCCGCTAGTCTACTCAAAGGGTAGCTAACCTTCGTCGGTACAAAGTGAGCTGATTTCGTCAACCTGTTCAATATAACACAAATAGAATTCTGCCCGTGAAGTGCTGATGGCAATCCAGTAACAAAATCCACGGAAATGTGCTCCCATTTCCACACCGGAATAGGCAAGGGTTGCAACGACCCTGCCGGCCTCTGATGTTCAGCTTTCACCTACTGACACGTCAGACACTCCTCCACAAACCGGGCAATATCCTTCTTTATACCACGCCACCAGAAGGACTTGCGCAAATTCCGATACATCTTCGTACTACCCGGATGTACCGTATACAAAGAACGATGCGCTTCCTCTAGAATTGTCCTTCTGATCTCATCGTCATTTGGAACACACATCCTAGTCCAAAACCTCAACACACCTCTGTCAAAGATGTTAAAATCCGCAGCCAAACCCTGCTGCACTTTCTCCACAATCTCAGTTAACTCTGCATCATTAGCCTGCGCGGCTTTAATATGCTCGAACAAGGTTGGTTGGATCACCAAGCTAGCAATAAAAGCCTGATGATCACCAGACACCAACTCTATGCCTAGGCTTTCATGGTCTCGTCTGACATGATGCTGAGCTACAACTGTAGTTACTGCTACATGTTCTAACTTCCGACTCAATGCATCTGCTTCCACATTAGCCTTCCCCGGGTGATAACTGATCGTGCAATCATAGTCCTTAATCAACTCTAGCCACAACCTCTGCCTCATATTCAGCTCCTTCTGCATGAAGAAGTGCTTGAGGCTTTTGTGGTCAGTAAAGATCTCACACTGAACACCGTATAGGTAGTGTCGCCAGATCTTCAAGGCATAAACAACAGCAGCTAACTCTAAGTCATGTGCAGGGTATTTCTTCTCATACTCCTTAAGTTGTTGAGAAGCATAAGCTACCACCTTACCATGTTGCATAAGCACACATCTCAAACCCTTAAGGGACGCGTCGCTATATATCACAAATCCCCCATTCCCTGAAGGAATGGTCAATACCGGAGCAGTAACCAGCCGGTGCTTCAACTCGAGAAAGCACTGCTCGCAATCACTAGTCCAGTAAAACTTCACTCCCTTCTTAGTCTATTGTGTCAGAGGTCCGGAACTCACACTTCTTCAGCTGAGCATACAACTTCTTCTCCCGCAGAATCTGTAACACTAATCTCAAATGTTCTACATGCTCTTCCGTACTCCTCGAGTATACCAGGATGTCGTCGATGAAATCCACTACGAATCGATCTAGGTACTCATGGAAAACCCCGTTCATCAGATCCATGAACACCACTGGAGCATTTTTAAACCCAAAAGGCATGACAAAAAACTCATAGTGACCATAATTGGTTTGGAAAGCAGTCTTCGCTATATCCTCAGACCTAACCCTCACCAGATGATACCCCGACCGTAGATCGATCTTTGAAAAGACATGGGTTCCCTTTAACTGGTCAAAGAGATCATCTATATGAGGCAAAGGGTAACGGTTCTTCACAGTCACCTTGTTAATCTCACGGTAATCAATGCACATCCGCATCGACTTGTCCTTCTTTTTCACAAATAATACTGGAGCGCCCCAGGGCGAACCACTAGGTCGAATGAATCCCCTATCCAGTAATTCCTGCAACTACTCCTTCAACTCTCGAAGTTCTGCTAGAGCCATCCAGTACGAAGCTTTAGAGATCGATGCCTTACCGGGCAGCAACTTTATCACAAACTCCACCTCACGATCCGGAGGTAAACCTGGTAATTCTTCTAAAAACACATCCTAGAATTCTCTGACTACCCAAATGTCCTCGAGTCTCAACTCATCCTGCGGTGGTTCCTTCATACAAGCTAGGTACTCCTGACATCCGTCTAAGAGTAACCTCCTCGCCTGTAATGCCAATAAGATCTATGGCACCATACGCACACACGAACCTGCGAACTCATACTCCTGCTTCCCAGGAGGTCTGAACACTACTACCTTCTTCCGAAAGCCAATCACCGCATAGCTAAAGAATAACCAATCCATTCCCAGAATGATGTCGAAACCTAACATGTCGTATTTTACGAGATTTGCCGATAGCATTCTCTCCTAAATCACAACTGGGTAGTTTCCTAACATCTTACTACAAATCGTTACACTCCCAGTCGGCATAGTCACAGACAACATCTCATTCATCACACAGGTTTTCGCCTCACACAACTTCATAAACTAGCAGATATGAACGAATGGGTTGCCCCCGAATCAAATAAAACAACAGCTCTATTTGAAAGCAATAACATGGTACCTGTCACCACGTTCCCCGCGTGTTCCGCATCTGCTGGAGTAAGTGAGTATACACTTGCAGGAGCCATGGTTGCCTGGTGGTTCCCTCGAGGCATCTGATTACTCCCACGGTTCTAGCTCTATGTAGGTATAATCCTGCTCTGTTGCTTACAGCTCTTCGCCATGTGACCTGACTTGCCACAGTTGTAGCAGACACCCCAGAATGGTTGACATTCTCCATCGTCCCATTTACAGCACTTGGCGTATAGTGTGGAGGATGGATCCCCCTGAGAACTCGGTCGCTCGGTGTTCTGCCGATAACTAGAGTTGTAGTTCTTCTTCTTCTTCCACTGACTCTGCCGATGACCACTCTGAGGACCAGAAGATACTAGTCTCTTCCCCTGAACCTGCACTACCTCATCTCCCTGAAGGTCGGTCTCAACTATAGTGGTTTTATCCACCAGGACAGAGAACTCACGGATCTGCAGCATCCCTACAAGACGGCGGATGTCTTTCCTCAAACCCCTCTCGAACCTCCAAGCCTTTTCATGCTTATTCGGAACCAAGTGTGGCGCAAATCGAGATAACTCGATATATCTAGAAATATACCTCTACACCATCAAAGTTCCCTACTTCATGCCTGAAAACTCATCAGCCTTTGCATCCTGAGTGGAGACCGAAAAGTAAACCTCCTTGAAGCAGCCCCATGTCATACCAGATCGACCAGCTCTCTACCTCTCCAATAGGCTCACTATCGTCAACCATCGCCCTACCTCCCCAGTTAGTTGGAAGGTAGCGTAAAAGACCTTCTGCTTCTCAGTGCAATGGAGGACTTCCAAAATCCTCTTGGTCTTCTCGACCCAGTCCTCTGCCACTATCGGATCAAGTCCTCCCTTAAATGTCAAAGGGTGTATGCGTGTAAACCTATCGATGGTACACCCCGCATCAATAGAAGAGCTCTCGCGTCTCCTAACACTCCGCCCAATCTCTCGGATCACCTGTCTCGCCAACCAATAAGACACAGAAGGAGACTCATCACTTGCCGTCTCCTCGGAGCCACTCTCCAAGTTATTATCCTTGGGCTCCATTCTGAAAACAGAATAGGAATCGGTTAGAATTCCTATATCATACGCAGCTAACACAATCATAGGCCTAATCATATAAACTATTACTCTCACATGTCTAAGCCAGGCCCATCACACTGACACGAATCCATCAATGGTCTTCCCCACCTTTACTAGAATCGTCATTCCAAGAAAAACACGGAATACCGCCGACATATCCTGACCTAGCAACAGAACAACCCTCGACCAACACTACCCATTTCCTACATCCTATACTTTGGTATGTACACATCAACACTCCTAACCAAGTCTACAAGACCTAACAACATATTTAGCTCTGATACCAAGCTATCACACTCCATACGCGACTACACAAGGTCACCTAGTCTCACATCGATTACATTGCTACATACGCAACCACAATGCGACGACTCAAGCCCACAGTGATTGCAATGCCACATACACAACTACACAAGGTCACCTAGTCTCACGGCGATTACATTGCTACACATGCAACTACGAAGCGACAACTCAGGCCCATAGTGATTACATTGCCACATACGCAACTACACAAGGTCACCTAGTCTCACCATGATTACATTGCCACATGCACAACTACGCTGCGACGACCTAGGCCCACAGTGATTACATTGCTACATACAGTGTAGAACACACCCTTTGGTGACCAGCCGGATCTTACTGGTGATATTTCACACCCCAGATATAGAGCCGGCTACTCTCGCCCACGGTAGTTAATCGATACATAGTTGTTTTACAAATCCCTGGAATCATTTTGGAACTCACATTCCTATACATTTTAGCGTACGGTAATTAGCCACCACATAGCTGTTTTACAAATACCTAGAACAAATACATACACCCATAGATACCACACTTATTTGGTTTACGGCAAATCATATCAATTACAATTTCAAGTATACAGTTTATGCAAATATGGATTACAGTCACCTCAATAGTACAATTTTAACATAACCAACAGTTTCCAAAACAAAGTAGAGATGATACCCGAAATCCCTAATTTTTCCCAAAAATTGTACCCCAAAAATCCTATATTTTTACGCGATAGATTTCCCCAAATAAGTAGCCAAAACATACACACGACCGTAGCCTACAGGCTTACCGATCCTGATTTCAAAAATAAACTGATATAAACAAAATCCCCTTACCTTAACCCGAATTCCAACTACAAACTCTACGGTCCTCAAAACTATGAATCAAGACTCCAAAACCTACAAACCACAGTACAATACATACTTACAATCCGTACTACTACACATATTCCGAATCAGAAATGAAAATCGAGCCTTACCTCGATTTTAGTCCAAAACCCAAAATCCTCTGAAACGAGATTCTGATCCGCTAGAAACGTAGAGAATCCTTCACTGATCCTCGCAGTATCGTTGGATTTACGAACCGGGCAACGATCGGCAAACAAAACTAGAGAGAGAGTGTGTAGGGAGAGTTCTAGAGAGGGTGAGTGTGTGTTTGGGGAAACTTAGCCCCGAAGCAACCCAAAATATCCTTTATAGCACCTTTGACCCGAGGGGATTCGTCGACGAATTCTTCACTAGCCTCATCGACGAGCCAGATATTCCCAATTTTCCTGGACCTCTCGGCATTCACTCATCGACGAGCTTCTAAATTTTGTCGACGAGAAGCCTTTAGCCTTCGTCGACGAATTATGGCCTCGTCGATGAATTCTGTGCAATTTCCATTTTCACCCCTTTTTTACATAAAAAGTCCATATATCACGGTTCGGGTTCTTACAATATTCTCATGAAAGTAATTGATAAGGTTAATGTACCTAAAATTGAAGATGAGTATACAAAGGAAGACTGGAAATCAGTACAAATCAATGCTACTTCCATGAACTTGCTTTTCTGTGCACTAGACGTAAATGAATTTAATAGGGTAATGGCATGTAACTCGACTAAAGAAATTTGGGAAAAGTTAGAGGTTACATACGAAGGCACTATGGAAGTCAAGGATAGTAGGATAGACATGCTCACCAGTGAATATAAAGCATTTAAGATGACTGTAGATGAATTTATTCAATCCATGTACACTAGATTCACACATATCATTAACTCTTTAAATGCTCTTGGAAAAAATTACCCTACTTATGAGTTAATCAGGAAAATACTTAGGGGACTACCTCCAGTGTGGGAAGTAAAAGCTACAACAATAGCAGAAGGGAGAAATCTCAAGGAGACGTCAGTCGACGAACTCATTGGATCGCTCGTCACCTATGAGCTGGCAATAAACGAGAGGAAGATTGAGCAAAATAAAGCAAAGAAGGTCACTGCACTTAAGGCATCATCAAGCTGCTCAAAGGAAGGAAGTGATTCCAAAACAGATGATGACATGGCCTTGCTAACCAAGAAGTTCGAGAAGTTTTTGAAGAAGAACAAGAAGTTCAACAGAAAATTTCGGAACTCTAAATCGGAAAGAGGAGAGTCTAGCATGAAGAAAAAAAGGAGGATCCACCAACATGCTACAACTGTCTAGAAGTTAGACACATCAAGCCTGAGTGCCCCAAGCTTGTGAAAGCCTCAAAGAAAAAGAAGAAGGGACTGAAAGTTGGTTGAGATACTCACAGCACTAGCAGGTCAGAATTTGAATCCAGCGACGACGAATTGCCAATCTGTGTCTAATGGCACATGATGACCTTGAGGTACAATCATCATTTTCATCATCTTCGTATTATTCTAGTGAGTCTAAAAATGAAAATGACTTGATTTCATATGATGAACTGAAACAAGAATACCTATACTCTATTAAATTGCTTGAGAAGAAAACAAAGAAAATCTCTAAGTTGAAAAGAAAAGTCAAAGAACTTTCAAATTTGGTTGAATGCCAAAATGAATCTCATGCATCTTTCATAAAAGATAAAGATTGAAAAATTGAGGAGTTAGAAAAAGATTTGAGAGATAAAGCTGAAATTATTTGTAAATTCACTGAGGGACAAAACAATTTTGAAAAGCTCCTAGGATCTCAAAGAAATTCCCTAGAAAAGGAAGGGCTTGGCTTTAATGGAAAGGAAAATCTAAAGAAAAGACACCTTTACATGGGTTATTTTAGAAGAGAGTCAAAGTCATATGTTCCAATTAAGAAGTATTATAGAAACACTACATGCTTTAAATGTAGAAGGTTAGGTCACATACAATTCAATTGTCCTTTCAAAAATAAAGATGTAAAAATTAAGAAAGTATGGAAGGTCAAAGGTCAATCTAGCACTAACCCCCCTGGGCCTAAGAAAATCTGGGTACCAAAACTAGTTGTTTGATTGTGCTTTTGCAGATATGCTTAAGATCAGCATCCTCAAAAGATAGATGATATATGGATAGTGGATGCTCACGTCACATGACTAGGGATAAAGCGAAGTTCACATCCATCACACCCAAGGATGAAGGGTTTGTTACTTTTGTAGATAATGCTAAGGGAAGGATCATAGGTGTAGGTAAAGTCGGTAATGATTCCTCACTCATTATAGATGATGTTTTATTAGTTGAAAGTTTAAAACACAACTTATTAAGCGTAAGCCAACTATTTGATAAAGGTTACAAAGTGTCTTTTGAACATGACAAGTGCACTATTGAACACAAAACTGATACTAAGATATTGTTCACTGCTAAGCGTCATGAGAATGTATATACCACAAGCTTTGATAACTTAACTTCACAGAGCGTGACATGCTTATCGACTATGAATGAAATTAGCTGGATTTGGCATAGGAGACTAGGACACGTAAACATGGATTTAATCTCAAAACTTGTTAAGAAAGAATTAGTTAAGGGGCTGCCTAAGACTAAATTTGTGAAAGATAAAATCTGTGATGCATGTCAACTGGGAAAACAAGCAAGAACAAGCCTTAAGAAGAAGAAATAAATCTCCCCTACTAGGCCACTCCAAATGCTATACTTATACTTATTTGGTCCAAACCCAATTCAGAGCTTAGGAGGAAAATCATACGCCTTTGTCATAGTTGATGATTTTACTAGGTACACATGGGTACTACTCTTAGGCCACAAAGATGAAGCATGTGAAAAATTCATAAACCTGTGCAAGAAAATCCAAAATGAAAAGGGATATACAATCACTAAAATTAGAAGTGATAGGGGTAGAGAATTCAAAAATAAGGGCATGGAAGACTGTTGTAATTCATTAAGAATTGCCTATAATTTTTCAGCTCCTAGAATCCCACAACAGAATGGTGTAGTTGAAAGGAAGAATAGGTCTATAGAAGAAATGGCCAGAACTATGCTTAACGAACATAAACTACATACCACCTGTTATGTGCTAAATAGAGTTCTGATTAGACCATCACTTAATAAGACTCCAAACAAATTATGGAATGGCCATAGACCAAACATATCATACTTTCATGTCTTTGGCTGTAAATGTTTTGTGCTTAGATACAATGAACACCTAGGAAAGTTTGATGTGAAATCTGATGAAGGTATCTTCTTAGGGTATGCATTAGATAGTAAAACCTATAGAGTATATAACAAACGAACATTGACGGTCATAGAATCTATTCATGTAGTGTTTGATGAGTCAAATCCCTTCTCCAAAAGAACTGATGAAGATGAAATTGAATTAAACAAGGAATTTGAAGAACTATCAATTGAGAATGATTCAGAAAAGAAAAATGAACTTAAGGAACCATCTATTGAAATTGATCAAACTGAAAATGAGATTAATGAACCACCTAGAGAAAGGAAATATATAAAGAATCATCCCATTGATCAAATAATAGGTGAACCATTACGTGGAGTAGCCACTCGCTCCTCTCTTAGGAACATGATTAGTCATTTTGCATTTCTATCTCAAGAAGAACCTAAGAATGTGAGTGAAGCTATAGAGGATGAATCTTGGGTGTTGTCCATGCAAGAAAAGTTAAATCAATTTGAGAGAAACAAAGTATGGACACTAGTTCCCAGACCTGAGGATAAATCAATCATTGGAACCAAATGGATATATAAGAATAAGAAGGATGAACATGGAATAGTTGTGAGAAATAAGGCTACATTAGTAGCTCAGGGATACAAATAGGAAGAAGGTATAGATTTTGAAGAAACCTTTGCACCTGTAGCTAAAATGGATGTCATTCGAATGCTTTTAGCATATACAACTTTTAAGGATTTCAAGTTATATCAAATGGACGTCAAAAGAGCATTTTTAAATGGCTACATAAATAAAGAAGTGTATGTAGAACAACCCCCATGTTTTGAAAACCATAAGAATCTAGATCACGTGTATAGACTGACAAAAGCCTTGTACTGTTTAAAGCAAGCTCCTAGAGCTTGGCATGAAAGGCTAAGCGATTTTCTATTAGAAAATGGATTTATAAGAGGAAAGATAGATACAACCCTATTCATTGAGTCTAAGAAAGATGGTATTCTCCTAGTGCAAGTCTATGTAGATGACATCATATTTGGCGCTACAAATAAAGAATTGTGTGGTGAATTTGCCAATACCATGTAAAATGAATTTAAGATGAGCATGATAGGTGAAGAATTTCCTCAGACGTCTGAAGAATAAGTTCAGTCGTTTGAAGATTTTTGGGTGAAAAACTGAAACTGGAAGAAGCACCTCAGATGATTGAACCTTGACCTCGGTCGTCTGAACTCGACACTTTGGACATCTAAACCTTGACCTCAGTCATCTGACCCTGTGTCCAGGCTATTTTTTCAAAGGATAAAAGTGACTTCGGTCATCTGGTCCCTAGACCTCAGTTGTCTAAACTTGCTGGAAAGATTGAAAATTTAATTTTTATTGTGTAAACACGTAACCTATCTTTTGATCCAACAGTTGAGATCAATTCTAAGGGTACGACACTATAAATACTGATTATCTAAACCCTAGTACTGTGACTAAACACAAGAAGATCAACGTAAAGCGAAGAACACATCTTGTTGAAAAGAAAACTGAGATACTTGAGCTGATTGTTGTACGTTTGCCTACGCTCTAGTTTCTACACATCATCTTTGGGCAAATCACCTCAAAAAATATAAAGGGATCTCTATTATACATCTTTGTGTTTCAACTTGGTTTGAGGTTTGGTTATTACATTTAGTTTTGTTAGAGAATCTCATATCACCATCTGTTTTGATATCTTTAGAGAAACTTGATATTAAGTTTTCACATTCATATAAAGATTGTTTTTGACAAACTCAATACTTGAGAAAGTTTTTATTTGGCCATTGTTTAAAGAGTGATCGTTCAAGTGTGTTCAAAGTTAAAAACGTGATATTTGGGTTACTTCTAAACTAGTTGATTAGATATCCTAAGAACTGTAAAACTAGATCTACACATACTGAAGGATATTTTTTGAAAATAATATTTTAAGTATTTGATACTTGGTATTCTCATCACATAGATACATACATACATATATATACATATATATATATATATATTTGGGCAAATACTACCAAGATCACATTGAGATCGAACTCTTGAGAGAAATATTGTTTTTGACAAAGTGTGTGTCAAATATTTGCAATCTTCAAAGCTATATTTGTATTCAAAGATCTAACCTAAGTTTCTCCAAAGTATTGATTCATACAAACATTTTGGGAGATTTGATAAAAAGAGAATTGTGTGTTGAAGCATATCATACACAAACGATTGTATCGTTTCATACATTCTGAGCTTCAAGTTATATCATATGTTAAATGTATTAGGAATTTGAATTGTACTCACAAGCTTTTGTTTGGAAGCATTTTTGAGTGTTTTTACAGATTCTATTATAGACACGGTTCGTTGTGTGAACCGAGGTTTGAGGAGAGAGTTGTCTCTCTTGTAAGCAGTAGAGTAGGAGGGAGTTGTGCCTCTTATAAGCAGCGGATTGTAAGGGATGATCCGTCCTAATTTAAGGAGCAGGGATTTTAATGAAATCCTTGAGTGGTTGCTCAAGGCAAGGATGTAAGCCAAGTTGGCTGAACCTCGTAAAAACTGCGTTTGTCTTCTCTCTTCCCTTTACTATTTACTTTCAGCACTATATTTAAATTGTTCGTATTGCATGTGTAGGTTGAATAACATTGCACATACTTAATTGGGTAATAAGAACTCATTGCTAAATATACAAGTAGGGATTAAGTGGTAAATAGAATCAAAGAATTTTAAAATGTCCAATTCACCCCCCTCTTGGGATTACACCTAATTCAACAGGTACCAAAAGTAGTTATCTGATTGTGTCTTGCAAATATGCTTAAGATCATCCTCCTCAAAAGACAGATGGTATATGGATAGAGAATGTTCACGTCACATGACCAAGGATAAAGCAAAGTTCACTTCCATCATCCCCAAGGATGAAGGATTTGTCACATTTGGGGATAATGCTAAGGAAAGGATCACAGGTGTAGGTAAAGTTGGTAATAATTCATTACTAATTATCAATGATGTTTTACTAGTTGATGGTGTAAAGCACAACTTATTGAGTATAAGCCAACTGTGTGATAAAGGTTACAAAGTGTCATTTGAACATGACAAATGCATTGTTGAACACAAAACTGATAATAAGATATTGTTCACTACTGAGCGTCATGAAAACGTTTATACCACCAGTTTTGACAACTTAACCTCACAGAGTGTGACATGCTTCTCTGCTATGAATGAAATTAGCTGGATTTGACATAGGAGACTAGGACACGCAAACATGGAATTAAACTAGTTAAGGGATTGCCTAAGACAAAATTCGTCAAAGATAAAATTTGTGAGGCTTGTCAACTAGGAAAACAAGCAAGAACGAGTTGTAAGAAGAAGAAAGAAATCTCCACTACTAGGCCACTTCAAATGCTACACTTAGATCTATTTGGTCCTAACCCAATTCAGAGTTTAGGAGGAAAATTATACGCATTTGTCATAGTTGATGATTTTTCAAGATATACATGGGTACTATTCTTAGGTCACAAAGATGAAGCATGTGAACAATTCATAAACCTGTGCAAGAAAATCCAAAATGAAAAGGGATATGCTATCACTCAAATCCGAAGTAATAGGGGTAGATAATTTAAATCAGGGCATGGAAGACTACTGCAATTCATTAGGAATAGCTAAACTTTTCGGCTCCTATAACACCACAAAATAGTGTAGTTGAAAGGAAGAATAGGTCTATACAAGAAATGACCAGAACTATACTTAACGAACATAAATTACCTAAGTATTTCTAGGCTGAGGCAGTGAATACCACCTACTATATTCTAAATAGAGTTTTGATTAAACCATCACTTAATAAGACTCCGTATGAATTATGGAATGGCCATAGACCAAACATATTATATTTTCATGTCTTTGGTTGTAAATGTTTTATGCTTAGAGACAATGAACATTTAGAAAAGTTTGATGTGAAATCAGATGAAGGTATCTTCCTAGGGTATGCCTTAGATAGTAAAGCCTATAGAGTATATAACAAACGAACATTAACGGTTATAGAATCTATTCATGTAGTGTTCGATGAGTCAAATCCCTTCTCCAAAAGAAGTGATGAAGATAAAATTGAGATAAACAAGGAATTTGAGAAACTATCCATTGCAAATGATTCAGAAAAGGAAAATGAAATTAAGGAACCATCCACTGAAACTAATCAAATTGAAAATGAGGTTAATGAACCACCTAGAGAATGGAAGTACATAAAGAAACATCCTCACTTAGGAATATGATTAGTTATTTTGCCTTTCTATCTCAAGAAGAATCGAGGAATGTGAGTGAAGCAATTGAGGATGAATCGTGGGTGTTGTCCATGTAAGAAGAGTTAAATCAGTTTGAGAGAAACAAAGTATGAACATTAGTTCCTAGACCTAAGGATAAGACAATCATTGGTATAAAATGGATATATAAGAACAAGAAAGATGAACATGGGATAGTTGTTAGAAATAAGGCTAGACTAGTAGCTCAGGGATATAACCAAGAAGAAGGAATAGATTTTGAAGAAACCTTTGCACCTGCAGTTAGAATGGAAGCCATTCGAATGCTTTTAGCCTATGCTGCTTTTAAAGACTTCAAGCTATATCAAATGGATGTCAAAAGCGCATTTTTAAATGGCTACATAAGTGAATAAGTGTATGTAAAACAACCCCCAGGCTTTGAAAACCATAAGAATCCAAATCACATTTATAGACTAACAAAAGTCTTGTAGGGTTTAAAGCAAGCCCATAGAGCTTGGTATGAAAGGCTAAGCGGTTTTCTACTAGAAAATGGATTTATCAGAGGAAGGATAAACACAACTCTGTTCATAAAGTCTAAGAAAAATGACTTGCTCCTAGTTCAAGTATACGTAGATGACATCATATTTGGAGCCACAGATAAAGACTTGTGCAATAGATTTGCTAGCACTATGCAAAATGAAGTTGAGATTAGCATGATGAGTGAACTAAATTTCTTCCTAGGACTTCAGATCAAACAAGCGAAACATGGAATATTTATAAATCAATCGAAGTATATTAGAGATCTGCTCAAAAAGTTTAATATGGAAGATGGAAAAATACTAGGTACACCTATGAGCGCTTTACTGAAATTAGACAAAGATGAACAAGGTATGCCCATAGATGTCAAGCTATATCATGGAATGATTGGTAGCTTACTATATCTAACTGCCAATAGAACTGGTATAATGTTTAGCGTATGTTTGTGCGCAAGATTTCAAGCGGCACCAAAAGAGTCACATTTGTTAGCTGTCAAACAAATACTTAGAAACCTGATAAGAACCATGGAAATTGGGTTATGGTGTCCTACGTATACATCCTTTGAGATTATCAGCTGTTCAGATGCTGATTTTGAGGGTAGCAAAGTGGGTAGGAAGAGCATGAGTGGTACTCGTCATTTCTTACGACATTCATTAGTATCTTGGTTTTCCAAGAAGCAAAATTCAGTAGCTCTTTCCACAGCTGAGGTCGAATACGTAGCGACAGGTAGTTGTTGTGCTCAAACGCTATACATGAAGCAACAATTGACATATTTTGGATTAAGTTATGAAACAATTCCTATAAGATGCGACAATACGAGTTCAATAAACATCTTAAAGAATCCTATATTACATTCATGAACTAAGCATATAGAAATACAACATCACTTTCTTCATGATCATGTGCAAAAACGAGATATGACACTTGAGTTTGTATGCACGGATGAACAATGGGCAGACATATTCACGAAACCACTTGCAGAGGATAGGTTTATCCAAATTAGGCGTGAATTAGATGCATAGTCAATAGGTTGCCTAAAATTATATTCGATGACATAATCCAGGGCGAGCAACGTTGCTTAATATTCACAATTGGTTAAAAATTTCAAATTCGACTCATGTGTTCTCATTCGGTATTACATTAATTAACATTTGGCATTAACTTTCACATGTTAATCCTCACATAATCATTGAATTTTAATGACTGGGACTACTTATACACTTATATGACATTTATCACACTATGTATGTTCACATTAAAATTTAAATTCAGAAACACAGATGTCTGCACTAGCAAGGGGGAGAAGTAAATTAAAGTAACACAGGGAGACGTGTTTCATAGTACAATCCTTTCACAGATGTTGGTTGAATAAGTTCAAAACTCTAAGAGTTAAAGGGGAGAAGAATATAAGACTACGTACACTCATGTATTAGTACTATACGCCTTTTTGTTTATGTCAAAAGGGGGAGAAGAATCAGGCTTTAGGCAAAAATGGGAAAAAATGGTTGACAACACTAATTGTGTAAAGGGGGGAGAAAAATTAGGCTATAAAAGAAGAATCAGGCTAAACAATGTGTGTATGAACATGAGCATATTTCATTTTGAATTAGGCTAAACAACGTGTGCATAAACATGAGCATATTTCATTTGGTATGAGCATATTTCACTTACTTAATATTTGATGCATTATTTGATGGGAAGCCTTGCTAGGCGTAACCCATTTTATTCTATATTTTTGCTCGTGTATTTTTCATCATCAAAAAGGGAGAGATTGTTAACTCTATGAGTCAAATCTGGTTTTGATAATGACAAAACACTTGGTATTTGATATGTGCATTGAGAGTGTGAACAAGAACAATATTTAGCATACAAAGAAGGATAACAAGTCCTAAAACCATGAAGATTAAAGCATACATAGCTTGGCACAATCCATGGAAATAAAAGAGTTGAAGAATGAAGATGCAAGCGACAAGTTCAAGAATGTCATGGGAATGGGTACTTAGAACTTATGTATACACATATTGCATATGATTTAATTTGAGGCTCAATATATACCTTAGAATGACCTTAGGACTCATGCATTTCATGAACATCATTACGGGATATTTATGGACTTAGAAATATTTTTAAAACCCCGAAAAATATTTTTATAAAAGGGCAAAGAAAGAAAGCAAAGCAGATTTTTTGAACTAAAAAGAAAAATCCAGGAATTGATCACTTTAGTAGACCGAACTCAACGTTCAGTCGCCTGAAGTTACAACTTCAGAAGACCGAAGTTAACCTCAGTCATTTGAAGAATTTCTTCATAAGACCGAAGATTAAGTTCAATCGCCTGAAGAATTTATGGTGAAACACAAAACCTGACAGAAGCACCTCAGAAGATTGAACTCAGACTTCAATCGTCTGAACCGACACTTCAGAAGACTGAACCCTAACTTCAGTCGTCTGACCCTGTGTCTAGGTTAATTTTTTGAAGCTCTAAGGAATTTTAGTCGTCTGGGCCTTTAACCTCAATCGTCTGAACCTGCAGGAAAGTTTAAAAATCTAATTTTTAATGAAAGAACACGAGACCTATTTTTTGATCCAACGGTTAAGATTGATTCTAAGGGTAAGGTACCTATATATTCAACACCTAAACCCTAGTGCTTAAGACTTTTGAAAGAAGAAGAAAAGAGAACATCTTTTTGAAAGAGAATTGAGAAGCTTGAATATATTGCTATACGATTGACTGTGCTCCAGCTCATACTCATCAAGCTTGGGCAAATCAACTCAGAAAAACAAAAGGATTTCATATACACATCTTGATTTCTATTTGGTTTAAGGTATGGTACATCTATTTATTATTTATAAGATTTTCTCATCTCATCATTTATTATTGAATATTATTAGAGAGAGATCGGTCTTGAGTTTTTCATATACATATAGAGAGTGTTTTGACAAGATCATTACTTGTGAAAGATTATGCCATTGATTAAATAGTTATCATTCAAGTGTGTCCTTAGTTAAAGACTTGATATTTTGGATACTTCTAAACCATTTGATTAAATATCCTTAGAAGTTCATAACTATATATATATTATTAAGGGATATTTTCTGAAAATCTTATATTAGGTTTTGATCTTTTGTAATCACATCATATATATATATATATATATATATATATATATTAAGTTGCATATTACAAAGATCATATTGTGGTTGAAAATTTGGAAGTAAACTTATTCAGTTAGATCTTTATAATATTCAAGAAAAATTTTTTAACAAGATCATATTTGATATTTGTGCATGTTGTCTTCAAAGCTATTACTAATTCAAATATTTTGGAAGATTTGATAAAGAAGAAATTTGGTGAAGCATATTCATTCATTAACGATTGAATCGTTACATACTTATTGAGCTTCAAGTTTCGTCATATGATTATGTGTTTGGAATTTCAATTGTACTCACTAGCTTTGTTAGAAGTAACATTGAGTGTTTTTTAGATTTGATATTTTATTGTAATCACGGTTCAGGTTGTGAACCGGGTTTGAGGAGAGAGTTGTATCTCTTGTAAGTAGCAAATTAGGAGGAAGTTGTACCTCTTATAAGCAGCGGATGTAAGGGAAGCTCCATCCCAAATTAAGGAGCATGGATTTTAGTGGTATCCTTGAGTGGGTTGCTCAAGGGGAGGACATAAGTCGGGTTGGCTGAACCTCGTAAAATCGTGTTTGTCTTCTCTCTTCCCTAATCTTTTTAATTTTCGCAACGCACCTCATTACTTATATTTCATGTATGTATGCTGAATAATCTCACACAAACTTGATAAGTAATTTGTTAAATTTAGAAAAAGGGACTAAGAGGTAAATAGGTTTGAAAATTTTAAAATACCCAATTCACCCCCCTCCCCTCTTGGGATTACACCTAAATCAACACAAGTAACCCGAGAGCCACCGCTATCAGCTACTGCTGCTCCTCCTTCAACCTGAGGAGCTCCATCTTCCGGCTGCTGTGTTGTGGCCGCCGCTGCCTGCCCTCCCCTTGCTGTCCGTGACCCTGCCGAGAAGCCTCTATTGCTGATACGTGAAGAAGGCCAATTTCTACTATCGCCGCCCTTCTTGCAGCCACAGCTGCTGCTGCTCCAAACAACCTAAGAACATCCATGTTCCTCCTCCTACTAGTTCTATAGAAGCCCAAGACCTCCTCCTACTGGTTCTGTTGAACCCCCAGACAACCAGCCACTAGTTTCTCTCTCTCTCTCTCTCTCTCTCTCTTCCTCTTTTCTTTAGTCTTATTTTGTTCTTAAATATTAACCGAATACTTGTCATACTTTAACTGTTAGTAGAATTTAATTAATATTTTAATTTTGTTTCTTTTATCTTGTTTGGGTATTTTTAATAAAGTTAATTTCTTTTTCCTTTTCTTCGTATTTATTTAGTGTTCAACTGAGTGTTATGCTCGGTTTGATATCATAAATAAAAAAAATTAAAAAAAACAAAAAAATTCTTCTTAGGATCTAAATTGGTTGTCTTGTTAAAAGTTGAATCCTTGTGAGTTTGGTTTCATTTTAGTTCAGTTTAATTGGAGTCCCTTTTTTTTTTTTTGGCTTAATTATTGTTTAGTGGTTAAAGTTCTAATTTTGAGGCTGAATTCTTGATTGTGCTAAAAATTTGGTGTTTATTGAAGTTGTATTCAAATGAGTTTATTTTAATTGTATGTTTAATTTACGTATTGAAGTTATCATTTTTAATTCAATGCGTGTTTCAATTCTTGTTCGGTTCTTAACGTAGGATTTCCATTTCTTGTTATTTAATTCAGTGCATGTTAGGAATTAGAGTTTAATTTGCATGCTCATTTAATTTGTCAAAAGAAATCTCAATCATCCTGAAAAACCCGAATCTGAGTTGAGTTTAGTAATTTTTTATTTTTCGATTGGAAATACGTAAAATTTGATATTAAACCACGTTCCTTGAGGAGACGATCTAGCCTTTGGGCTGAATATTACACGGCAGAACTCCTATACTTGGGATAGCTTCCGAGCTGCTCATTTTTCGAGTGAGTCAGAGTGGACCACACATGGGGCCCATGATAATCTAGCTCCCTAAATGCAAAAAAGAAACGAAACTTCCAATCATGAATGGAAGAGCTACCAAGGATAAACAACTTGTAGTTAGGAAGGACATTGAAATAGTACAGGTCCTTCTCTATGGTATGCCTTCTCATCTGATAACAGCTCTGAAACAAAGGCACAATGTGCTAGTGATCTCGTTTGAGGAGGAGGATGGCAAAACACGTCAACTTCAAATAAGAATTGGGGGTCAACTGCAAAGGGGCAACGTTGTAGAAACAAAGCACATTAAAGAAGAAAGCTAAGAAGGGAAGCCTAAGACCTAGGTTAAGGTAATTAGAGTACAGACAGATCTCATTTGGACCAGGCCGCTGAGCTGACTCAAAGCTAGTGAGTAGCCTAATGTGGATAGTGTCAGGGATAATGAATAAATGGCGCACGGTCTGCAGCTCTGCTAGGGTAAGGTCAGACCGAGCATTCCTAATGGTTACGGGAGATCTAGACTAAACCTTGGAAGAATTCATGGAGTTAAGACTTTAAAGTGTCAAAAGGACAAACAATTTACACTATAAAAAGGTTTGGATCAACAGTGCATATTTCAACCAGTTTACTAAGAGCACATTCAAGGAAAATGAAGAATGCATAGAACATTCAAACAAGATATTAAGAACATACGACGAACATAGCAGAAAAAATTTGCAAACAATGCCAAGAAAAAGAATGAAAAGACGCAAGGAAAAGGGCGGAGCGAAGGCGTACCTAGCAGCAAAGGAACCTCTCAATTGAGACAGGGAGCAAATGGGCCAGCAAGCACCTTTTATAGAGAAAAGTTGGACTACATCTCTACAAGAATGTGAATCCAGAGGAGGTGGGAAGAAAATATCTTCTAACACCCGCGTGCTGGAAAAGGCTCCGTATAGGCACATCTCCCAACTAGATGGGGCACCTAAGAGATGTATAGTCTCGAGGAAAATCGCGATACCCCAAAGGTATGGCTCACTTAACGAAAAATCTTGAAACTCTACAGGTGAAAGCGAAATTATGGAGACTCTTTGAACTTTAAAAGTACACCACTACTTGCGAACCCGTCTCGAAACTGACCCAATTGATGAGCAACGCTCATGAGGCCCAAAGAAGATGCCTAAAAATGAGCACGACTCATTAGGCAAAGAAGATCGGCCCAACTAATGAGCTAAGGCACATGAGGCCACAAAAGATGCCCAAAAATCGAGTATGGCTCATTAGGCAAAGAAGACTAGCCCAACTTATGAGCTAAGGCTCATGAGGCCACAAAAGATGCCCAAAAAATGAGTACGGCTCATTAGGCAAAGAAAATCGGCCTAACTAATGAGCTAAGGCTCATATGGCCACGAAAGATGCCCAAAATATGAACACAACTCATTAGGATAAGAAGACTGAGAGCTTCTCAACAGGATTCCTCGACAAGAGCTGGTAGGATCTCTCGAGAAGAGCTGGTTGGAACAAAGTTCCCTAAGAGAAGCTGCTCGGTAGGATTCCTCGAGAAGAGCTGGTTAGAACAAAGTTCCCCAAGAGGAGCTGCTTGGCAAAATTGCTCGAGAAGAGTTGTTCGGAACAAAGTTCCCTAAGAGGAGTTACTTGGGAAGAGCTGGTCGGAACAAAGTTCCCCAAGAGGAGCTACTCGGCAAAATTACTCAAGAAGAGCTGTTTGGAAGAAAGTTCCCCAAGAGGAGCTGCTCGCATAATTTCTCAAGAAGAGCTGGTCAGAACAAAGCGCCCCAAGAGGAGCTACATGGCAAAATTCCTTGAGAATAGCTATTTGGAACAAAGTTCCCCAAAGGAACTACTTGAAAGTTTACCTCAAGAAGAGCTGACGAGCTTCTTGGAAGAAATCCACAAGGAGAGCTGCTCGGGGTAAACACTTGTGAGAGCTAGCTCAGAGTGATCAGTTAGGCAAAGCCAACGCGTCTCAAAATCAGCTCGGATCAGCTGAAATTGGCTTCACATCAGCTTGGATAAGCCGTCTCCCTCCAATCCGGCTCGATGAAGCCGAATGCGTTCTAATATCAACTCGAATAAGATGAATCAGACTAGGCATGGGCTCCACATCGGCTCCGATAAGCCGTCTCCCTCCAATCTAGCTCAGCGAAGCTGAACGCATCCTAATATCATCTCAGATCCACTAAATCTGGCTTGGCATCGGCTAGAATCAGCTGTATTCCTCCAATCCAGCTCGGTAAAGTTGAACACGTCTTAATATCAGCTCAGATCAGCCAAACTCAGCTCCGCATCGGCTCAAATCAATAGTATCCCTCAACTCTGGCTCGGTAACCTAAAAAAAATAAAGGAAAGATCGAACAACTTTCAAACTTTTAAGAACAAGTTCTAAAATTTTGAAACTAACAGGAGACAACTGATATACCCTAAATATATATATATATATATATATATATATATATATATATATATATATATCAAGGTCAAAATAGTCCATCTGCCATAAAGGTGCATTAAGGCGCAATAATAATTAGGGCCATCATCGCTCAAGGACAGCTGCTCTGAAGGGGTCAACCCTATGCAAGGCAAGGCAATCCACGCCCGCACCATAGATAGTTGTTATCGGCTCCTTAAAAGCTAGAGCAATTCATGCTAATGCCATAACTCGCCAATAAATAGCCATACACCCTCGGGTCAACTTTTGCCACTATAAATAGCGACTCAGGCGAGAGGCCAAGGGAACTCACTCTTAACCCAATTTTATAGTTACATTCAACCTCTTCGAAGTGTTCTCTTACTTAGGCCTCAGAGTGATCCCCCAGAGTACACCCTGGGTCCTCCAAGCCTGCTTTGTTTTCATCATTTTCAGGTCATCGAGAGTCGGAGAGCAACGTCACAGGTCATCACCATTTTATCCCACAACAACTTTTATGAACATATTCACTTTGAATGGCTTCAAAAAAAAATATCTCAAACTTGATATTTAGAAAGGAAAAAAATTCAATTTTTATTTCTTTGTCATGCATCAAATACTGAATATAATGATTGATGTTACTCAAGGGTTGACATTCTTGTTCTATAAGAAACACAATATTCTTTGTAAAAGTAATAGTATATCTATATTATCACAATATTTTTTGGGTGATGTAGTAATACACCAAGTATCCCATCCAACAAAAAAGTTGGAGTAATAGTAGTAGTAGATGTAATATACTCTACTTCGGATATGTAAAAATGACCATTTGCTATTCTTTAGAATACTAAGAGATTTCTAGAACCAAGATGCATGAAAAGCATTACTCAAACTATTCTTTTAGGTTTCAATGCCTCCAACACACTGTCTATATAACCAACAAGCTCCACTTTGTTACATAGCTGCCAAAGCATTATCCTTCAACCTAATGCTCTTTGTCAACAGGTTTTCAACATAGCTTTTCATGTTTGTACATGTCTAATGTCAAAAATTCAGCATTCCAATCTCTTAAAGGGTGTTGCAACATTATTTAACTCCAACGATATTTCTTGGCTGCATTAATTTTCCCTATCTGGTTATAATGGATGTTTTCTCCTTGTCCTTGGGCACTATCTGGACTGGTTGTACCCCAAGTCCATGAAGCTAAAGAGGATATGCACAGAAGTCACATCAAGTAGGAAGCAATTCTTGGGGCACGCCTTATTCAAGTTAGTGAAGTAGATATATGTTTTCCACTTTCTGTTGGCCTCATCCACCAAGGTAGATTCCTTTTATCACGAGCCACTCTAGGTAGCATACTTCTTTTATGAGCTTGGCAATTAAAAGCTTCCAAACCTCCTCAACTATTACATGGTTCCTCTTTTAAGCGAAAGTGTGATTCCTTTGCCTTCCATGTTTGTTTGCGATGTTCATCCCCATGGTGTAAATGATAACCATTACGTCTAGCTTGGGTGTCTTCTTTATAGCCCATTCACTTTTTTCATAGAAAGTTCATCAATTGCTCCATATCTTCCAGTCTATAGGTGCCTATGGACCATTTTTTTCGAGATTGCTTTATTAAAAGGGACTTCTTTTAATGCTTTCTCAACTTAACGCTCAATATCTCGAGGTTGAAGTTAGAGCTCCTCAACAACCATCATCACGTCGTGGCTTGTTTTCCCTTTTAAGGAACGGAAGCACACAAAGACATACCTTTATCTCCACAAGTTCCCCTACCTCATTTGGAGTAGGAAGTTTCCAAGTGGTATGTGGAGGCTATGTCCTGGATTTGGTTTAAGGATGACCTCTTAAGGATAACATAGTAGGCTACAGAGATCCTCATGATAAGAAAATTCACCATAGTGATAGTCTTGCAAGGTTTGTCCCCAAGGACATGAAAAATGCTATCATTCCTTAGGATTGTAACATTTCCCTTACAAAACGGGCCAAAGGTAGCTTCACATGCTTCAACTAATCGGAAGCTATTTTTGTAACACTCAAACCCGCCACGTGGGACCCGAAAAGTTATTTTAAATAAAATCTCTGATGCCTCATAAATACACAGTGGAAGATCTCCATAATAAATTACTAGAGTACTAAATAAAACATCCTTTATTACAACGAGGATCCCAGTATCACAATGATAGATTCAAACTCATTAAATCATAAATAAGATATCAACAATATCTCCAATATAAATTTAATACATCCTTAGGATGTTCAAGATAACCAGAATAACACAATAACATTTAATCTAAATCTCACTATCTAGTCCCACCCTTACTTCCACTGTGCACTTTGATTACTGATATACTCCTCAAAGTGCATCTGAAAAATATTAAGTAATGATGGAGTGAGACAATTCTCAGTAAGACGAAATAAATTATTGTCAGTGTGTAGCAGATGAGTTTTTAGTGTTTCCTAAGCACATCCATTAACTAATTAACTTTATCTGACAAATCATGTAACTCATTCATATACAATCAAGAGTACACATTTTTCTGGCTCAACAGAGCACCATAAACATATTCAGTATCGCAGCTCAACAGAGCATCATAAACATAATCAGTATCACGGCTCAATAGAACACCATAAATATAATTAGTATCGTGACTCAACAGAGCACCATAAACATATTCAGTATCGCGACTCAAAGGAGCTCCATAAACATATTCAGTATCGTGGCTCAACAGAGCACCATAAACATATTTAGTATCGCGGCTCAACAGAGCTCCATAAACATATTCAGTATCGCGGCTTAACAAAGCACCATAAACATATTCAGTATCACTGCTCAACAGTTCACCATAAACATAATGAAGATCGTGGCTCAATAGAGCACCATAAACATAATCAAGATCGCGACTCAACAGAGCACCATAAACATAATCATAACTAGGATCGCGGCTCAATAGAGCACTATAAACATAATTGTAATCAGGATTGCGGCTCAACAGAGCACCATAAACATAATCATAACTAGGATTGCGGCTCAATAGAGCACCATAAACATAATCAAAATCGTAGCTCAACCGAGCACCATATAAAACATTATGCATTCCTTTTTAACAATTCCAAAAAATAATATAATACCATAACATTTCAATATCACTCCATTAAAAGTCCCCCCCCCCCCCCATCGTAACTATATAAAAGATGAATTATTCTCAGTATTTCAAGAACTTAGTATAAACTGTCATTTCGTATCTCCGAATAAAAACCCACCATTTCATAAATCCACAATACTCTTAATAATTCCTGAGATTAGTATAAAACTATATCTTTTACTGTATAATACCTTAGAAACCAACGGATTCAGTTATGCAATAATAGTCCTTCTCATGCCACACGATTTATATAATAATCATAAAAATCCCAACATGCTTATTTATGCTTTAACTAAATTAAACTCATGCCACACAATTTATATAATAATTATAAATTCATAAATTACCTTAGAAATTCCTTTAAATATATACTCACTAAATTCTAAACAAAACGCGGGTTTTGTGATGCCCCGATTTTCATATAATTTTTTTTTCATATAACGAACACATATAACTACATATCGGCCACGTCAACCACTAACACCACATAAACATAACCCGACTCAAAAGTGGGTACCGGGTATACAACCATATTTATATACACAATCCTAACAGCGGAAGTCATTTCATATACATATATACATACCAAAACGAATACACATACCAGAGTATCAACCATCCATAAATACAAGTCCAACACAAAAACTCTAGGCGAATCAAACCTCCCTAACTCAAAATACTCACCCTGACTACTCAAGGTATCAGCTCCCCTCTATCTCGGAGCTCTATCACCAGGTCTATCTCAGTTTCCTGAACTATTTAAATGATTGAGTGAGACACATCTCAGTAAGATGAAATAAATTGTCTACAATATGTGGTAGTATGAGATTCATTATATCATAACAAATATTCAATTCGGTAATAATATCTTTTGAGAAAATATACCATTTCCATAATCATAATCATATAGATATACAATACAAGTTTTCATAAGCTTTTACTTCCATTTCCAAAATCATTTGTTCATAACCCAAGTTTACTAGCAAAGTTCCTGAGAATAGGGAAGCTTACCCGCTCGTACAAGTAGCTTCCCTTTGCCCTGATATCGTTTGCAGCCTAGCCCAATTAACTCAGGTTCAACTACAACTAATACTTATCAGAGCACTCACCTTACTCGGTAAGCCCTCAAGCGGTGTGTTTTACCTCGATTTAATTATTTATTAACTCACACAATTTCATTTCTTATTTTCTTTCTTGTTTCCATTCTCATTTCATTTCCATTTTCATTTCATTTCCATCATTATTTCCTTTTCATTTCCATTTTCATATCAAGCTCATGAGTGTCACTAGTTACCAATATGTCTGTGTCTGTACTCATGGCTACCCTAAGGATATCTTTCCATGCCATGCTTTCCCCCATGAATAAGGTTGTGCGTCCCGAAGGTTGGACCTAACTGTGGTTGGACGATCCGGTTAGGTCAAATATCATCATATCCCATGTCTATAGTATGACTGGCTGGCCATTAGCCCTGATCCGGTTAGGTCAAATATCATCAACGTACGTAGGGCAGATTACCATTTACCTTTTACTATCCCGTAACAAAATTATCGTCAGTTTTATGGCTCCTCTAGAAAATCGTCACTGGTTTTCTTCCTTTTTAGCCAAAAATCATTTTTTTTTTTCCATTTTATTTTGTTATTTTACTTTCCCGGGTCTCTACAGGTGTGATCCACTCCCCATATTTAAATTTAATTCCCAACATTGTACCAAAAACCCGATCTAATCAAATCCGGCAGTTTAATTTAACTCCGAAAATACACCCAAAATTTTGTTATAATTAAATCCCTGCAGTTTAATTTAATTTCCAAAGTATTCCCAAAAATCTAATTTAATCCAATCCCTACAGTTTAACTTAATTCCAAAATATTCCCAAAAATTTAATTTAATCAAATCCCTACAGTTTAACTATTGACCCTATTGGTCAAGTCCCGGTTTTAATGACAAATACTTTGGTATTTAATGTCTGTCAAGTTTATGTGCAAGTTCATAATAAGAAGATCATTTGATGGCACGTGAAGACTTGAAGACTGAAGACCCTGAAGACTATTTTCATGTTATAATTCATTTTACTATTATTGGGTCTATAATATTTAAGTAGGAAAGGTCTGTAATAATCATTGCATGGCATGCATGTAGGAACTATAAAACTCAAGACCTTAGGTACGGTCGACCAACACCGGATTTTTGGGTCTATCTCAAAACGGCCTTAGAAAAGACCCTAAGTCTTGCACAATCACTTAAGAAAGTCCCCAACATCAATCTTCATATCAAGGGAATTAAATTTGGCTAAAATGGACCTTAAACTGAAAAGGATGAGTGGGGTCGAGCAACCAAACCCAAGTCATGTAAAACGGCTCGGGCGACCGAACAAGTCAACATGTTGACTTCATGTTTAGGGCACCCGAACCTATATTGAGTGTATCTTCCTCGGGCACCCGAACCTATGTCAGGTTCCTTTTCAACTACTCAAACGCCCAAACAATCATGTTTAAAATGGGCTCGGGCGACCAAATTGACCGATTCGGTTAACCGAACTTGGAACCGAGCACCTGAACCTATGAACAAATGCTACTGATTTTGGTTCGAGCTACCAAGCTAATATTCAGGCTGCCGAAATGTTTAAAACATATTTTGAAATGAGTCTGTTCGGGCAACCGAACCTCGGTTCAACCACCCGAATCTCTCAGGTAAATTTAATGTTTACTGAATATTAAATGGAGTAAACTGGGTTAATTTTTGTAAACTTGTTTTAAACTTTTCTAATTATTCCCATTTAGTCCCTAACGGTCAAAAAATCCTCCTTGGCTATAAATACATGTTCATTTGTAATAATTAGCAAGGATTAGCAAATTGATTAGGGCCAAAATTCTCTCAAAATCAAAAATCCATTTTTAGCCTATACTACTCACAAACACTCCAGAACTTCTTTCCTTGATCTTTCAAGTGTTGTGACCATATTTAGAGTGCTTGTGCTTGATCCTCATTAGCTTATATATTTGTTGTGCTTATTTTTTTTATTATTGATTGTAAAGCTTTAAGTTCTCCCATCAATTTTATTTGATAAATCTTGTGTGGGAAGATTTAGTGGCTTGTGGTTCTTGCATTGTCATTGCAAGCTACCTTAGCCTATATTTTTTGTGTGCAAAGATCATTTTCAAAACTTGCATTCAAACATCCATTGTGCTTAATACATTGAGAACATCTTATTAAGGTTGTTTGAATCATCTAGCTAGCATATTTTAAACCTTGATCTAATACTGTGATATTCAAATATTGTGTTTCAAATCTTGTTTTGATATACACTCTTGCGCTTGATTAGATAAAGTCATTATTCTGAGTGTTGATTGCATACGTAGAGCACCGAGTTTATAGTTCTTACATAAGGTGCATTGATTATATTGTGCATAGTGGTACATATCTGCTTGTGAAGAAGTGTATTTTCATGTACAAAAATTTCATATCATTTGTTGAATTCTAGGCGTGGGCCTAAGGAGGGAGACTAGCCTTGTTGAATAATCCCGGACTAGTTTAGACCTGGTTAGGAAAGCTAGGTGCGTCATCTTGGTAAGGCGTGTTGGTTGAGGTCAGCCCCGTAAATTGACCTGGTTGTAACCGGTGCCGCTCCACCCGTTAAGTAAGCATTAGTGGAATCCTTGTGCTGGTGTAGCCAAGGCGGGGACATAGGCAGTATTAGCCGAACTTCGATACCATATCATGTGTCTGTTTATATTTCTGCACTTTATATTTACCGGCACATGTATGTTATAGTGTGAATGATGCGCATGATTTAAATTCTGCATATTATACTTATCTGTGCATTTGGGTGGATACATCCTAGGTTGTGTAATATTGCAAATGTCTAGTTAAACCTAGGAAGAAGTTTAAAATTTCAATTCACCCCCCGCCTCTCTTGGGAATACAACAAAGCTAACATTAACCAAATTCCAAAATATTTCCAAAATTTTAATTTAATCAAATCTTTGCAGTTTAACCTAATTCCAAAATATTTCCAAAAATTTAATTTAATTAAATACTACAATTTAATAAATAAACCATAATTTTCATACCCATAAAATTACTCAGAAAACCATATACAATATTTCAATAATCACATATTATAATTTAACCAGTTGAATTTCAAAATAACTGACATAACTTATTCCCCTTACCTTGTCCCAAGAGTGGTGTGTAGGAAGCCCAAACCTAAATTCCACTCCAATTAACTTGCTAAGGATCAAAGCCAGGATTTCATGGTGGTGTTCGTTTTTTTATTCGGCTTACGAACGGAAAGAAATTGAAGAGAGAGAGAAGAGAGAGAGAGAGAAGAGCACGTCGGGGGGGTTGATTGAATTGAAATCAATTTCAATCTTCCTGAAGATTATATTATATTATATTATTTAATTAATAATAACAATAATTTATTTATTTATTTATTTTAATTTTTTTATTTTTTTTTTTACACTTCCACGCCTATAATTTGTGGGGTCGTTACAATTTTCAATTGTTGAAATATATCTTAATGGAGATTATTTATTGCTGTTTATGTTTTATGAATTCATAAACTTTTGTTGCTCCGCATATTAAATATCCACTCGCCAAGTCATCATCACCGCTATGGTATTTATGCGTTATTTGTCTTCTCCATTGCGGTATTTCTCTTCTGCCACACCCATGGCCGAATCCAACAACCCTCGCTTGCACCATATGGAGATCACCTAAGGTGATTCACCGATCTAGGAACCAGGTAACTATGGTACTGCTCTTTGTAGTTCATCTCATGATGGTAACAGGAGTTTATGGATTCTTGACCTGGGAGCTACCAACCACATGACATTCGATGAAAATTATTTCTCCAAAACATCTCAACCCCGACGCACCTGCATTGCTAACGCCAATGGGGTCATATCTCTAGTTACAGGGGTAGAAACCGTGGATTTATCACCCACTTTATCCTTATCTAATACTTTCCTTGTTCCCTCTCTTTTCCATAAATTACTCTCTGTAAGCCAAGTTACTCAAGCTTTAAACTGTGTTGTACTAATGTATTATACTTTTTGTTTACTTTAGGATATTCTTACCAAGGAGATCATTGGGTGTGGTACTAAAAGAGGGGGGTCTTTGTTATGTTGACGATTTCAATATGGGTCGTGCACATCATACGCATCCTCCGATTGACAAAAAAGAGCAACAGATTTGGCTTTGGCACCATCGGATGGCATACGTCCTTCAGTTATATGAAATATTTATTTCTAGACTTATTTTCCAATATTTCGATATCTGATTTGAAATGTGAGACTTGCATTCTTGCTAAAAGCCATAAAGCTATTTATCTTTTAAGTATGAATAAAAGCATTGTTCCTTTTGCTTTAATTCACTCAGATGTATGGTGATGAGTCCCTAAAATATATGATTTTTGACCCTCACATACCTATGCTTATCCTCATTTTATTATATATTAACCTAGAGTTATCATTGTTTAGAGCTATGTAAGGTTTATTTATCTTTTCAAGAAAAAAAGGTTAAAACCATGAAGTTAGGCATTACAGGAAGCCAAGGAGAATTTGGAGGATTCAAAGCTTGAATTCATATGTTTAGCCAAGCTCCAGAAGCTTCATAGTATGAATGGACTTGAAGATGATGCTCGACTATGTGGCGTGACCAGAAAACCACAGAGGTGACTTAGTCTTCCACTGCAAACTCCAGGGTTCAGATTGAGATCGAATTGCTGTAAGGTTCAACCAAGTGCTTGACCAAGCGACCCACTGGGGCGACCACATCGAGATGCTGAGACAGAACTAAAATTCAGAAGTACCGAGAGTCTTGATGAAGTGTTCGACCAAGAGACCTTCAGGGGCGACTATGTCAAGATACTGAGATTTCCTGAAGACCAAGATACTGCAAGTCTCGACCATCAACTCGACCATCGAGACCCTGAGGCGCAACGAAGTTGAAGGCATTGGAGATTCGAAACCCTGACTTCCCGTGAGTCTCGACCAGGGTGCGCACAAGAATGACAAAGTATGACTTGGTTAACAGCAATGATCTGCTGCGCGAGATCTTCTGCAAACCTTCCTAAATTGCAAAACAAACTATGTAAACCTTGGAGCATATAAATATTTACTATGAACACAAGCTCTGGGTTCCTCTTTGGCCTCTCTTAGGTTAGCGACAGACTTAAGATGTCATTGAGAGCCAAGATAGATTAGGAGTAGCATAGTTTTCAATTCTTGTTTCGGTGTGTGCATGAAATGTTCATCAGCTTGTGACAACCGGCGACGTTCATGTGCTATCCATGTATATTACACAATCACTCTGTTTGTAATTCCCGACACTAGTGACAGACATTCTGAATAATAAAGGGATGATCTTTCCACTCTTGCTTTCATTTACATGCTTTCATTTACTACTTTCCATTTACCTGTTGTATGTTTGATGAAGTATTGCAAATAAGGATAAGCACTTTTATGTATCAGTCAGAGGGAAATAGCCAGCTACGGAAATACAGAGGTGTTCGTTCATTGTTGAGACAGGGTATCCGGTTCCCAACCATGTTCAGGATGGTTAGTGCACCCTTGCTACCATGTGCCCTCGATTGCCCCTCTCCTGTTTTGGCCCGCTCGGGTTAGTACTTCTATGGAAGTCTGGATGAACGTAGATAGAGGCATGGTGTCCAACATCTAATTCGAACCACAGTATTGCTTTGTAGGAGTAGGGTAACTCATAAATTTACTTGCATTCCAATAGTATAAATTTTATTGCTTTTATTTAATCGCTTTTCAATAGTTAGAAACAACCACCACTACAAAACATCACCTTTTACTTTTTTGTTTCATAACAAGGCCATAATAAACTAACTTGAAAGTGGTTTACTAACTGCACTTCAAGTCCCCATGGATCGATACCCGACTTACCCACTTTCCACTGAACTTGGGATAGTTAGGTTTATAAATATTATTTTAGGTAGTTAAGGACCCAAGCCTTGGCGAGCCTACTATATGGGGTCCTTCCCCAATTTCTACAATATCAAGTTTCTACTGGTTTGTGATATTTATAGATGACTGTACTCGCAAGACGTGGCTCTACTTACTGAAACATAAAAACAAAGTACTGAATGTATTTCAGTCCTCCCACACAATGGTTCAAACCCAATTCTCAGCTAAGATTCGGATTCTTCAATCGGATAACGGTGGTGAGTATATGAATCAACTGTTTAAGGCTTATTTTCAGCATCATGGCCTTATCCATGAAACCTCCTACACACAAACTCCTCAATAGAATGGTGTCGTTAAGAGAAAGAATCGCCATATTCTTGAAATTGCTCAAGCCCTATTACTTGGGGCTCATGTGCCTAGTCACCATTGGACTGATGTTGTTGCTACAGTTGTGCATCTCCTTAATCAAATGCCTTCCAAAGTCTTGAATTTCAAGACTCTGTTGCATACCCTATCTACATATGGTCCCTTACCTTCGGTATTGATGCTTCCTCCTTGAATTTTTAATGTGTCACATTTGTTCACCTTCACAAAAATCAGTGCACGAAACTGGATCCATGTGCCATTCGATGCCTCTTCTAGGGATATGGAGTACACCAAAAAGGGTATCGATGCTATGATCTGACCACCAAATGCACCTATGTGACAATGGATGTCACTTTTTTGGAGTTCGATATATTTTTCTCTTCTTCCTTACCCAATTCTCCTCGTCAGGTGGAGATCAATAATGACGAGCCAAATTGCCTGAGTTTTAACTGGACAAACAAACACAACACTGAAATGTATGTCAATGAGGAATCCAATACAGAAAAAGGTGTGAGTTTAGAAGCTGATATAGGTTCCATAGATTTGTCTACATCACCTGAAGCTGAAGCTGAAATAGAAAACCCCCCTTACAATGCAGTACCCGAGGACCCATCTCTTGAGAATATCCTTGAGGTAAACACTCCTAGACCTTCAAACTCTAATGATAAAGATATTCATGTTGACTACACTATACCTTTAAGGCATAATCGTGGAAAACCACCAAATAGATGCTCTCCGGACATTGGAGGATGAAACTCAAAGTATCCAATCGCCAACTATGTGTCTACAAAAAGGCTTTCCGAACCACTCAAGAAATTCGTACATAAACTCTCCTTGGGTAGTGTCCCACCAATATTCATGAAGCTCTAACAAATCCTAAGTGGCCCCAAGATGTGAAGGAAGAAATGGAGGCATTAAAAATAAAATAAAACTTGGACTCTTGTTCCCTTGCCCAAAGAAAAGAAGATGGAAGGGTGTAAATGGGTGTTCTCCATTAAGCACAAAGCAGATGGTTCAACTGATTGATACAAAGCAAGACTAGTAGCAAAAGGTTACACCCAAACATATGGTGTAGACTACTAAGAAAACTTCTCGCGGGTAGCAAAATTGAACTCGATTAGAGTATTATTATCCCTTGCCACAAACCTTGATTTGCCATTGCACCAGTTTGATGTAAAAAATGCCTCAAGGAGGTGGTCTACATGGATGTTTTACCAGGCTATACAGCAACTTCGAAAATTGAGTTGGTGTGCAAATTACAGCAAGCATTGTATGGCTTGAAACAATCACCTAGAGCATGGTTCAAGTGATTCAACTTGGCAATGAAGAAATATAGCTATCAACAGAGCAACTCAGATCATACACTCTTCTTAAAGCATCAACAAGGTAAGGTCACAACTTTAATAATTTATGTAGATGACATGATTATTACAGGAGATGATTTAGAAGAAATATCAAGACTCCAAGAGCGTTTGGTGATTGAGTTCGAAATAAAAAATTTGGGAGGGCTTAAATACTTCCTGGGAATTGAGATTGCTATATCAAAGCAAGGTATATTTCTTTCCTAATAAAAATATATCCTAGACCTTCTATCTGAGATGAGACTCTAGAATGCAAACCTATAGACACACCAATTGTTCAAAACCACAAACTGGGAGAATATTCAGACCACATGCCAACAAATAAAGAAAGGTGCTAAAGGATAGTTGGAAAGCTCATTTATCTATCACATACTCGCCCTGATATTGCTTATGCGGTAAGTGCAGTAAGTCAATTCATGTACTATCCGAGTGAGGATCACATGGATGCGGTGCTCATAATTCTTCAATACTTACAGTCATCTCCAGGGAAAAGGGATTATGTTCTCAAAAAACAGACGCCTCAAAGTCCAGCGATATACAGATGCAAACTGGGCAGGAAATATATCAAATCAAAAATTCACCTTGGGGTACTTCATTTTTTTTTGTGGGAATCTTGTAACTTGTAGAAGTAAGAAACAAAATGTGGTGGCTTTGTCAAGTGCTAAAGCTGAGTTCTGTGGAATGGCTAAAGGACTTTGTGAACTTATTTGGCTTAAGAGACTACTAATTGAAATAGGTTTTTCCCCAAGTTATAAGATGGACCTGTTCTGTGATAATAAGGCCATAATTGATATCTCACACAATCCTGTCCAACATGACTGAACTAAACATGTGGAGGTGGACCGACATTTCATCAAACAAAATCTTAAGGACAAGATAATTCGATTTCCTTTTGTTAAGTCTGAAGAGCAGTTGGCAGATGTCTCACAAAGGTTGTATGTAGCAAAATCTTTTACAACTCACTTGACAAGTTGGGCATGCGAGACCTATATACACCAACTTAAGGGGGAGTTTTGGCGTGAGTTGTTGTTAATTAGAGAGATTTTAGGGAAAATCATAATTGTAAATCCCTTGTATCAAGGTCTTGATTATAAATCCCTTGATACAAGGGACAACCCAAATTAGATTTTTTCTTGTATATAATTACCTATTATTCCATGTAATTGGGGTAGAAGGAAATAAAGAAAAATTTCCCTTAGTTTTGACATATGGTTCATACGAATTAGACTAAAGAGCCCTCCTGAATGAAGGTCATCACAAAGGTGTCAGCAATCCTTCATATTATGGTCATGATTCAAGTAGAATTGGTAATATTGGTTTGTGAATCTTCTTTAGATCGACTTCAAGTTTTGGTAGCTTTGGTTAACGGATCCTTGGCTTGTTTTGGATGTGTGTAAGGATCTAACCCTAGGAATGGTTTAAAGGAGTGAAATGCTTAAACCTCTTCTTTAAAGCTCGTATTTGTGAGGGGACTACCTTACACTTTTTTTCTTATCTTTGTGGGTTTAATTTGAGGCATTCCTCAATTCATTATTTCCTTTTCCTTTCTCTCCCATGCTTTATAGGCTTCCTAGCTTGTTCCACCTTCTTGGTATCGCAATAATATTTTGCTTTATTCAATAGCTCAAACAAAGTCTAGTAACTTCTTTGACATTGTAAAATTGAACTTGGATGGTGACCAACCATACAGTAGTGCATTGACCATGAGTCCTTACTCCAATTTTGGCACTTCAACAATTTCAAAATTGAAACATTTGGGATAATCTTTCAAGGATTCTCTGGTGTTGGTTCAGTTATTAGCACCCAAGTGGGGGTGAATTGGATTATTAAAATTTTCTCTTAATAATTAAATATTATTCACAAGAAAAACTAATGTATAGAAGCAAATAAATATTCACCCAAAAAGGCAATAAATCACAAACAACACTAAGACTTATAGTGGTTCCATCAACATAACCTAAATCCTTGAGATTTTTACTATATCAAATGGTATTAAAATCTCTTTTTTCAAACTATACTTGAATAAATTTCTCTAAAAATTGCTTAGTACACAAACCCAAAATGGCTACAAGCCTAAAATAAACATTTTGGTATACAAGCCAATCACGCTAGGGGTGAGCAAACGGTCGGTTCGGTTAAATTCGGGTAATTAACCAAATTAACCGAAAAATTCGATTAAATAATACCATTAACCAAACTAACCGAATTGACAAAGGACACCGAACCGACCCCGACCGAATTGCCCATTCGGGTAATTCGGTTAACCGATTTTAACTGAAATCATTTAAAATTAATTGCTAGAAATATAATACAATTATAAAATTTTTTTAAAACCAAATCCAGCTTAATTAAATACCTTATTTATTAATTATATTAATGAAAATAATATTTTCCCATAGAACAAAGAATCCAAATAGGTTAATTAAACTCCTTAATGCACTTGCATAAACAAAATTTATATTCATAAATTGTATTTAAAATCTAATTAATTAGTAATTCGGTTAATTGGTTAACCGAAATTTTTTTACCCTTAACCGAACCGAAACCGATTAACCAAAATTTTGTAGAATTATAACCGAACCGACCAAACCGGGATTTTTACCCGAACCGAACCAGCCAATTTCGTCCGGTTAATTCGGTTTTCACCAAATTATGCTCACCCCTAAATCACGCTAGCAGCTTAAACAAGCCAATCTACAGTTCTTACACAATGTCTATGAATCACTCGTTGTGATCCTATTAAAAGATATAGGAGATATGGATATTATAATAATCAAATCATATATATAAAGTATTTCACTTAATCAACCCAAAATATGAGTTCACAAATTAACGTCGTTGATTTTGTGGCAGTATATAACTTTTGACCTATCAGAAAGAAAGAAGTAATATTAAATAAAGTACAAATTTTTAATAAATATTAAATAGAAAATGGGTTCAATTAAAGATGGATTATTGGAAAGACATAAATGTATAGTCGCTCAGCGTCTATTGAATACAGCCAAATGCATTGCCTTGTAAAGAGTGAACAAACTATTTGACCAGAAGGTCACTAGAAGTTCTAGTATTTTTATGAGTTTCAATTAAATGGGTAATGTGTTGTTTAGGGTTTTCTTTCACTGAATTGGTTGAATTCTGGAGGATGATATCCATTCATCATCCTCATGTTATCGAAGCATTTTTTTATGGCTTCGAATACATAGGGTACTCTGGGAGGGACCACAATGTGTTCGTATTGTATTTGTTATCATGTCTTGTAATTATTGGCAGATAATGAGGTGAATGAGGTTGAGTGGGTCGCTTGAGAGGTCTATGGAACTTCCTTCTCTTTTCCTTTGGTTTTACTAATGATGTAAGGAGTAAATATTCTGCATCTTAGCTCAACTCGATATATATTTGTACCTCTAACTTATTCATGAGGAAATTTAAAGATCCTTTTCTTCAACCATTTTGGTAAGAGGTAATATCTTTCTTTCCATTTATGTAATTTTCTCCTTATAATGATAGTACTAATATCCATGATGCGCATAACATTAACAAGTGAGGGGGAGTTCAGTTAGATTTCTTCCACAAGGCTTCCAAATGATGACCTAGAGGTGAGCCATTGGTTTATGTATTGGGTTTTTCCACTTGTCCTAAATGGCTATAATATTGGTGAAACCTTTAGTTTCAACATATTCTTGGAAACCATAAATAATTGTTATCAATGTTTGGCCAATCCTACTTACGTCCCCGCCTCAAGCCAACCTGCTTGAGGATTCCACTACTTTACTCACTTAACCGGGCGGAGCAACGTTATTTACAATACTGCTTATAGGGTGGAGTCCCCCTAGCTCATTTAACCGGGCGGAGTCTCCCAAGCATACTTACCGGGTGAAGCCAAACCGTTTCTCCTTACAAGGTGGAGTCTCCCTAACTCACTTATCGGGCGAAGCCAAACTGTTTCTCCTTACAAGGTGAAGTCTCCCTAACTCACTTAACCGGGCGAAGCCAAACCGGTTACAAATTCAAGAAGAATTTTTGTACAAATAAGTGTTACTCAAACTAAGCAAAGATGTACACAATGAAGTTCTAAATGCACTCTCAAATGATTTGAAATAAGCTCAGTAGAGTATGCGAATTTTGTCAATAATGTTTTGCAATCTTTGAATGAATTGTATATGATAAGAACTTTAAATATTTAAACCCAATAAATATTTCTCCAAAAATAATTTTCAATAAAAAAAAAAAATAGGAGAACCTAGGGTTTTGCTCAATAAAGAAATATGAGAGACCTTTCAAGCAAAGATATATAGATGAATATATGCTCAAGGTTCTCTTGTCTTAACCAAAAATTTTCTCCAAAAATGTATTTCAATGTAAGTGTAGGAGAAGCTTAGGGTTTTGCTCAAAATAAATTTTTTCAATAAAGAACAAGATGAGCTTTTGAATCTAACAATGGATGTGCAAAAAAATTCACAAGCTAGAATAATTTTCCCCAAAAAATAATTATCAAGAAAAATATGTGGGAGAAGCTTTAAACTTACTCTCAAAAATGATTTTCAAAATAAGAATATGAGTGAGAGTAAATGTTTTAAAATGAAAGAGTGAATGCCCAAATAAATGCTTCTTTCATCAATTCCCAAATGTAATCAATTTGCAAATGAAATAAGTGAAAGAAAACCAATGCTCTCTTAAAAAGATTTCCAAAATAATAAGAGTAAAAGAGTATGAATAAAGCACAAAAATATTTTTAGAGGATTTTCAATATCAGCATTAATTAATAAAAGAGTTAGGAGGGACTATTTATAAACTTCTCCCAAAATATGACCTTTAGGGACACGCTACGAATTAATTAATTTGTTTAATTACAAATTAATGATGTTTTTACGCTGAAAAAGTGGCCAACCCAAGAGGTCCAGTCAACTTGGGAAGGTCCTGATCAGCTGGCCCTTAGGCAATTTCCAAATCAGCGAAGAACGGCATCCCAACACCAAGATTCGGTTGATCAAGCTTGATGGCCGATCGACTAGGCATTTTTTTGAACTAAAAAGGCCGGTCGGCTGGGCTTTAAAAACAAGGCAAATGCTAAGGCTGGTTGGCTAGGCTTTCATGCTTTGATGATGTTTGGTCGGCTAGGGTGTTCTCAATATAGGCCAAATGAATGGTTGGTCGGCCGGGGCACTTCAGCTTTAACCAAGGCCGGTTGGCTAGGCTATTTAATTCTAGTCAATTTGACCAGGTCGGTCGACTGGTACTGTAAAGCACTGAGGATGGCTAGTCGACGGGGGCCTTTGAAAAATTTAGTTTTAGCCCTTTTTTGTACTTAAAAAAATTCAAAAACCTTTCTATGATTTTATCATTTTTAGAAAATAGTTTTTGATGAAAAGTTAGGTCCCCTAAGGCCTATCTATGGCCATTTGAGCTTTTGTATCATACCATGCAAGACATGCATTATTATAGACCAAATCTAAATGCATTACAATTTACAAATAAACATCTTCTCTTCTTTTGCTCTTCAATTCTTCATGGAATATGCCAGATGATGTATTCTTTAAGTCCCTTCTGCCTTCCATTTTTCCTTTATCACATGCGGATGCTAAGATATAGATCTATTCAAACACTAGATGCACACATGAGATTGAAAATAATAGTGTAGTCCCAAAAGGGGGGGTGAATTGGGTTATTAAAATTCTTTTTAAAACTTTTTATGAATTCTTTAACTTAATTTAATTCTTTCAACGAGCTTTTGATTTCTTGTTGATTTACAAATCACACAATAAAAGTTTAATTCTTTTTATACAATCCACAAGCACACAAAATAAAAAATCAATCAATCAAATCCACAAAATATTTAATCAAGATATACTATGCAGTTCTTTTATCTTTTCCAAGAACTTAAGATGGTTAGTTTGTTTGCAGCCCTGCGTATAAGAATTTGTAAACCCTGTAGAAAATGTAATTTGTTTCTCAATTTGATATTCAACAAAACATTCACACTCTTTCCAAAATTCAGAATTCAAATAAACTCTTAGTTAATTTATCTTTGGGTGTTAACCAATCAACGTACTCCCTTTGAGGTTTCCGCAAAGTATTAATCAACTAACGTACTCCCTTTCAGTTTCCGCAATCCCAAATCAAAATTAAATTTTAAGTTTACTTAATTTCCAAATTTACGTAATATATATGATTTAGGAATTTAAAACATCCACGCAGTTAATATATGTGCTGAAAATAAAGAGCAAGAGAAAGAGAGAGTGAGACCACGGTTTTAACGAGGTTCGGTTTATCCCCAACCTACGTCCTCGTCTTTGGCAAACCACCAAAGGATTCCACTAAATCAGTTCCTTTTCTGGGTGGAACAACACCGTTACACACTCCTTTAGTAGGCTAGAGCCCGCCTTTCCAAGTGATATTACCTCACTCGATCACTCCTTTAATTAGGCTAGAGCAGCACCTCTCTAAGCGATCCCCCATGCTTAACCAATAATCCAAAAATCCTGGAATCATCATAATCTACAAGAGATACAACAAATAGATGTGTACAAAGAGTGCTCTCAGATAGAGCTGATTAGTACAACAATTTAGTACTATAATATACTTCAAAGTAAATAATAATATGGAATGAAATTGAAGCTCAATATAAATCTATCACCGGTATAATCTTTGAATGATTGAAAGATTCAGACTTTAAAGCTCAATTTCGGTGTGAGAAGATCAGATAAAACTCAGTTGAGAGAATAGGAAGATGTGAACAAGATCGCCTTTTAGAACTAAGAGCACTTGAGAGTATTTAATTGCTGAATAATTTCTTGGTGTATTTTATTCTTGGGTTTAATCATGTATTTATAGAATTAAAAAGCATATTTTCGTGTTGCCCAAGTTGCTTGGAGTATCCCCCAAGTTTTCACAAAGTTTGGAGCCCAAGAAACCAATTTTAGAAACTTTTTCCGACTGTTAAAATTTCAAATTTTTCGAAGGTCAGCCACCTGTTGAAAATGGTTAGGCTACTGCCAAGCTATTTTAAAGAGGTAGTAGGGTGTTAGGCATATGTTAGAACATAGATAGGCTTCTCAGATTGCACAATCAAGCTTCTGGGAGAACATGGTCAGGCTACTGTCTTGCTGTCAACTTCGAGCACCCTTCAGTTTTTTTGTCATAACATTTTCTACATAACATCAAATTTGACGTTCTTGGTTTCAACAGAAAGTTAAAATAAAATACCACAACTTTTATGTTGAATACTTTTTAAAATAATGAGTTTTTAATAGAGAAAAATGTACATCAATGCAAATGTAGAAAAAATAACAACATTTGGAAAAATCTCTTTTTGGTGCTTTTCATTCCAAAAATAATTTTAACCTTTTGAAATAATTTTTGACCTTATAAAAATATTTTTCAAGTATTTTAAAGGGTATCTAGGTCCAAGTAATTAACCTAAGAGTTTCATGCATCCATATTGAAATTATTTGAAGTACTTACATAAAACTTCCTTAAGATTCCTTCAACTCTTGAAGTCTTCATGTATATCCTTGCTTTGAGTCCATCTTTTCTTCAAGCTTTCAACGTACTTTAGGCTTTTAACAAGTTCACTTTAATATGCATGCTCTCATAATCTTCAAGGTTTATTAAATCATCTTTGAATCCATGCCTTAAGCTTCATATGATCATCATTCTTTGAAGTATAAGCTTTCAATGGATCCTTGTGAATACTTGACCTTGCATTTTCATAGTTGAATCTTAAAATGCCATCACTTAACCAAATATGTTAAGTTCCACTTATTTGTTATCATCAAAACAAGATTTTAAGTCTCGTAAAACCAACAGAGATACTTGTGTTTTGTTAGTATCAAAACAGGGATCGGATTCAAAAAGTCAACAAATCCCTTTTCCAGTCCTCCGATGAAACATCACTGCCCAAGAGTCCCAAATAATAGGGTAAGAAACCCTAATATACCTTTTTTGCGAAAAGGGTTCGCCTCAGAAAACCACGAAAGTTTAAAATTAAAAAAAAATAGAGAAAATTAAAAATTTTGGAAAACTATTTGATTAATTGCAATCAATAACTTCAAAGATGATTTTATTTCAAAACCAACTTGTTTTGGATAAAGATGGAAACAGAGAAATTTAGTTTCCAATCAAATTCAAAATTAGGTTTGACTTGACTGAAATTAGGAAACCTGAATATGATGGGATTTAAAAACCAATTTATTTAGAAATATGGATGTAATGGAATTTGATTGATAACCAAATAAAAAGGGTCTGATTTGATTTGAAATTAGGAATTAACGGTGATTAAAATCCATTGATTAAAATTCTGGATTAATAATGATTGAGATTGAAACCCACTGATTGAAATCAAGGTTTAATGATGATTGGGATGAAAATTGGTGATTGAAGTTAGTGATTAATGATGGTTCGAATGGAAATCCATGATTAAAATCAGGTATTAATGATGATTAAAGTTGAAATCCATTAACTGAAATCATAGTTAATGATGATAAGGGTTGAAATCCCTTGATTGAAATTAGGGATTAGTGGTGATTTAGATTTTGAAATTTATTGATTGAAATCAATGATTAATGATGATTGGATTTGAAATCCCTTAATTGAAATCATAGATTAATGGTGATTAAGATTTGAAATCAATGATTAATGATGATTGTTGTTGAAAATCCTTGATTGAAATTAGTGATCAAGATTTGAAATCCATTAATCGAAATCGTGAATTACTGATGAATAGGATTAAAATTTGTTGATTGAAATCAAGAATTAATGATGATTAAGATGGAATTTTGATTTTGTATCAATTAGAAAGAGAATGAATTGAAAGAAGGTATTTGATTGGATTTGAGATCCATCAAAAAAGGAAGGAATTTTTGTTTTTTAAATGAAAATCCTCATGAAAAAGGGGGGATTTTTTTTTAAAGGCAACTAGAATTTCATCATTGACCATTGAAAAGAAATAATTTAAAATCAAATTGAAAATCTCTTTTTGGAAAGGAGACATTTTGAAAACATAGAGATTTCAAAGTTTACCATCTGTGCTTTAGTCCCATGGTGTAAGCATCTACTTCCATTCACCTATATGGGCTTAAGGAAGAAAACTCACACCATGCCTAGGGAAGAAAGAAAGGAAGGAAAGTACTATATGGTGGCATTATCACACTTGTCCCATCATAGGCCTAGGTAATTTTATGAAGGTTAATAAGGAGACACCCTATTTTCTAAGATGGACCTGAAAATGTAGTTGAAAATTATAATTTTACATAAGTAAAGTGAACAAACATAATAATAGACCTAATAATGCAAGTGATATTAATATATGTTTGTGCAATCTAGACTAATTGCAAATAAAATAAAATAAAAATGAGCTTTCTCTTGATTTAAAAGTTAATCTAAACATTTTATTTTATTTATTTTTATTTTTTTTTGGTTTTTTTTTTTGGAATTTTAAATGTTTCTCTAATTTTATTTTTATTTTTTGGAATTTTAAAATTTTTTTAATAATGCATTTTTTTATCAATTTATTACAAATTTAAAAAATAAAATAAAAATTAAAAGAAGAAAACATAATAATAATAATAATAATAATAATAATAATAATAATAATAATAATAATAATAATAATAATAATAATAAAGTCTATGGCAAGAACTTATTCTATTTTGAAGATAAGTATGCTCTATGATTGCAACTACTAAGTTAATCCTTCACATCAAAAAAACTATTTTGTTTTGAATGAATATTTTAATTAAATTTTGATTCATCTTCTTTTTGAGCAGCTATCTTTTTAATGTTGAATCATAACTTGTAATCTGTTTATTTCTTTTCTACGATCATCTTCCTCTTTGGTATCAGAACCAATACTATTCATCATCTTCTTTGTTTTTTTTTTTTAAAATTGCATGTTTGATTTCTCTAAGCGCTTGGTCAGCCTATTAAATCCACTTGGTCAGCCCACTAAGTGAATAGGGTGGTCCAGGTAGGTGGTCCCGGTTAGGCTATTGAACATTGTAAGATTAGAAAATAAAGGAAGAAAATGGATAGATTGGTTCAAAGTATTAAACGAATAGGAAAGTTTTTAGGAGAGAGTAAATTATATCAAAATGAGTCAACATCGAAAGATAGATCAAAGAAGAAAGAACTTCAAATTTCACTGAGTAAAATGGAAAAATGACTAGCAAATTGGAAAGGAAAAGATCTACCAAAATAAGATGCAAAAGAAATCTAGAAAATGTCCATATCCAAATCTCCAATAATCAAACAAAAGGGTTCACTATTTATTATTAATGAAAGCATATGTATTTTGAGATTATTACTACAATTTAATTCTTTAATTTCTTGCTTAACCCTACAGTATTTACTATAGTGTCCCCTTTCTCCACATTTAAAACAAGTAACTTTACTTTTATTTCTATATTTTGGTCCTTTAGGGTTTTTGCCTTTTGATGACTTATAATAATTTCTGTTTTTAAAATAAGTTCTATCATAATTTCTATCGTAATTCTTATATCGTTTTTTTTGTAAAGGATCAACTTAGTATGCAGTCACAGAACATACTTATCTTCAAAATAAAATCATGAAATGAAATGAAATGAAATTAAAAACTCAAAAAATTTTATTAATCTCTTTGACATTGACAAAAATCCTAAGGACAAAGATAAGAGAGAGAGAGAGAAAATTCGAGTGAAGCTCCAAGCTTAGGAAACTCTAACAGCATCCCCCGAACTTGTGTGTTTTACAACTGAGGATAAAACATCTATTTATAGACATATGGCCCAGACTTCAAACATTTGAAATTCGTAAAGACAATTAGTGTGGGTGCTCTTTGGGCTCTATCGACCACTAAATTCAACTTTGGATTTCTTACAGGACACGTAGACTGACACAAAAGACATAATTATTAAAGCAAAGTGGTAACAACACATAGGCGGCTGTCTTTGGGTGGACTTAACAACTACGACAAGAAATGCTTTAATAATGGACTCGACTCTAACTTAAAGATAAAAAATTACAATGCTGCCATCAAGTGATGACAGCTGTAAAACATTCACCTAACCTACTCAAGATATGTACATTTAAAATTACAAAGCTGGGCCAAAAAGCTTCTAGCTATAAAATAAACTAATTAATGATGAAGACAGATGACCCATCAGCTAGAAAATGTCACCGTCTTCTTTTGAAAATGGTAGACTTACTTTTTAAAATTAGTATTTGAGCATAACAAGTATAATTATATCCATGAGCATATTATGACATTTGATATTAGTATCCATGAGCATATAAATGATATGAATTAATGTTTGAAACATGGGGTGATAATTTTAAAAACATAATTGGTATCAAAACTGAATGTATTAAATTCAGGGGGAGTATTATGATTTTTTCCTAATTTTTAAATTGGTATCATGAATTATTTTTTTAATTGGTATCATAAATTTTCAATTAGTATTACTCTTTAATGTTTCAATTGGTATCACAAACTCAAATTTTCAATTGGTATTAGAATTAATGAAAATCTCAATTGGTATCATATGCTTTATATGTGTGTTTAATATTCATATGCTCAATATATGATTTATTTTTTATATCCTACTCGTTTTGATTGATGTCAAAAGGAAGAGAAGTTTTTGAGTAAAAATTGAAATTGAATATGATATATGTATAAAAAGGGGGAGAAGTATTTAAGCTTGAATGATCTATTGAATGATGAATGAGCATGCATGATGAAATAATGAATTTATAAATGTGCATGATGAGCATAATAACCTTTTGAGTTTATGAAATGAATGCTATAATAAAATTATGAAGTATATGAAACTATGCTATAATGTTAACTTCAAAGTTTTATGCTTATTGTAAGGGGGAGCCTTTTAAAGGCTTACCAATTTTTACTCCTTATTTGTCATCATCAAAAAAATGGAGATTGTTGGCCTAAACGCGGCTTACAACTCTTAATTTTGATGATAACAAAGTGAGGTTATTTAATTTGCTTCAAAGTTGTGGTGTTTCAGGAAAAACATATATTGAAGCCTAGCATACTTCACAAGGAACCATTTGAAAGCACATATCAAATTCAAGTGATCAATATGGAAAGCTTAAGGATCAATGAAGTTCATAATTTAAAACAATAAAAATTTGAAAGCTTATATCAAATTCAATATTGAAAGATCAAGGATCATTGAAGCTCAGAAACAAAGAGAACTCAAAGCAGCAATGAAGAGTCAAATGTGTCATTAGGAAATGCTTTCTAAGTACTTCAAGTATATTTCAAGTATGAAATTTTTGTTAACGATCATTAGGCATAAGAGACTTAGAGGCCTTATTGTAAACTTGGAAAATATTTTTTTAAAGAAAACAAATTAACATTCCAAGAAATGAGGAGCAAAAAGAGTTAGTTCAAGTATATTTTGAAAACCAGAATTTTGTCTTGACAGGAGCCTGACTAAACCTGTCAGTCGGCTGCCAACTTAAGGGTTTTTAAAATGCACAAATAGAAGGTCGTCAGGCTACTGCCTAGACATTAATAGGCACCTGACGAGGTAATCTGATAAGGTTGTTTGGGTTTCATCAGGCTACTGCCACCCTACTGCCTGTGAAAAATACCTATGTATTTTATTGACAGGAGCCTGACCAAATTTCATCAGGCTACTGCCATGCGACAGATTTCAAATTTTACAACAGACAAATTTTTGAAAATTAGATTGCTTGGGGCTCACACTTGGTTAAAACTTGGACACCACTCCAAGTAAACTTGGGGAACAAGTTAAATGATTTTCTGCATCTATAAATAAGCCTCAAGACCAATGAATTCAATACCAAGAATCAAATTCGGCATTCAAACTTTCTCAATTGCTCTTAACACTCAAAGGCTCTCTCACTCTCATCTTGTGCACAAAAATTTCTGAGGCTTTGCTGATTCTAAATCACCAACCTTGTGTTACAATTCTGAATTCTTTCAATCATTGAAAGAACTATTCGGTGACACACTCTCTTAAGCTTCGATCTAAGTTTCATATTTGAATTACTTTGAAGTATATAGATTGATTTCGTACTAATCTGCATTCTTTTGAGAGTACTCTTGTACGCAGTGTTTACTTCATATTTCTTGTAGTTCTTGGATGATTCGAGGTGTTTGGATCATTGACCGCACATGGGGTATTACTTGGAGAGGTGCAACTCTAGCCTAATTGAAGAAGTGGCCGAGTGAGGGGTATCACTTGGAGAGGCGGGCTCTAGCATACTGAAGAAGTGTGTAACGGTGTTGTTTCGCTTGGGAAAGGAACTAGATTAATAGAATCCTTTGGTGGTTTTCCAAAGGCAAGGACGTAGGCTAGGGATAAGCCGAACCTCATAAAAAATCTGATCTCACTCTCTTTCTTTTACTCTCTTTATTTTCAGCGTATATAAACTATGTGAATGTTTTAAATTCCTTAATCATATACACTATGTGGATTAGATATTAAATAAACTTAAGCTTCATTTCTTTTTTGGGATTGCGGAAACTGAAAGAGAGTACGTTGGTTGGTCCATACTTTGCGGAAACCGTAAGGAAGTACGTTGAGTGGGGAAACACCCAAAGACTCTTTAACTGAAAGTTTGTTTAAAGTCTAAATTCTTGGAAAGAGTGTTGTGCTTCATATTGAGAAATCAATTATCCACAGGGCTTGTAATAACCACAGGGCTTAAATTAATATACACAAGGCTGCAAAAGCTGAGAATCGGTAAAGTGTTGAATATTGAATTTTGTGGGTGGAACACTTTGGTTGATTGTTTGGCTGAATGTTTAAGTTTTGATTTATTTTGTTGGTATATGTTTGTGTATTGAATATTGTTTTAAATATTTGTTGTGTATTAGATAAATCAACAAGAAGTCAAGAATTAATTAAAAAGAATTAAAAGAGGTTAAGGAATCTTGAAAAGAATTAAAAAAAATTTTTAAATCCAATTCACCCCCCCCCCCTCTTGAGACTACACCTTAGTTTTCAATCTTGATCAATTTTAACTTCATACTATTGGATTTTGACTTTCTTGAACATGAGCAAAAAGTGTCGTCTTTAAATAACTTCTTTTTATTCTTTGATCGTGGATAAGAACCTTCATGAGAAGCAGGTAAATTATGAAAAGAACTTTGTGCAAGCTAGGCTCGCACCTAACCTTCAGGCATGGTAAACTTATCCCACCATTGAACTCTGTAAATTCTCCGAATAGTCTTTGAGTTACAAATTGTATTTTCATCTGGAGCAATTATTGTATAATCCCGAAAAAAAAAATCCATGTAATGATGAAGTAGAAACAAAATAGTAAGAGCTTTGAAGAAATATTAGATAAATCTTAAGGTGGATGAAAATTCTTTTGAAACAAATCAAAATCATTTTGAATTATTTCTAGAAAAATACATTTCTCAAAACCAAAGAACTTGAACTAGGATAAAAACCATTTTGAAAATTTTTTCAAAACCTTTTGATCGAAGTGAATGAGCCAAGAATGACTAAAGTTACGTATAAACAAAGTATTGGACCAAGCAAGGATATAGTCTTTGTAGTCATAGGTTTGAGGACAAAAGACTCCCCGAAACATTCTTGAGACGCATGGGTATTGACCCCACTCAGAAGGAGTAATTACTTACAAATTTTTTATTTTTGAAGAATTAATTCATGAAACATCTTTTAAATCATAGTTATGATCGATAAAAATAGAATTGGTTTCGATCAAAACTAATTCATAAATTTTTTTATTCTTCAAAGGGTTAGTAGTGTCAAAGTGACATCATCTGAAGAAATACTTTTGAATTACATCGAAAGGGGAAGTAGAATCCCATTCGGGGTCAATGAGAAATATATCTTCGATTATTTTCTTGTCAATGTAACCTGTTGAAGTCTTCTTTGGAGAAGAAGGACTCTGTTGTCATTTCATTATATCACTGAATGAAGGGGTTTGATCAGTAAAAGATCTAATGAGGGGTTGAAATTTGTTTTGAATAGGTATACTCTTATGGGAATCGTATTTTGAAGAACTGGCTTTGGAATAGTAGTCACTGGGCTTTTGGCGAGGCATGTTTACCCTGTAAAAAGTCTTGTGTTAAAAAATCTGGTAATGAATTTGAAGTACCTTTTATAAATTCTATTTGAAAATCAAAAACAGACAGAATTGCTTGCCACCTGGTAAAAATTTGTTTTGAAACAAGATTTTTAACATCTTTTTCTAAAATTTCTTTTGCACTTTTACAATCAATACGAAGTAAAAATTCTTTGTTAAATAAATCATCCTAAAATTTTTGAAGACATAAAACAATTGATAAAATTTCTTTTTTGACTATTGAATAATTGGCTTGTGGGTCAGACCAAGCGTCTGAATGAAATCTAACCAAGGCTTCTTTTGATCTTATTCGTTACTTAAGAATACCTCCATATCCAATATTAGAGGCATCTGTTTCAACAATCATATAGGCTTTTGGATCTAGAAGGCTAAGGCAAGGAATGGTTTTTACTAAAGCTTTGGCTTTTATTATTGTTTGAGTGTGTTCTCCTAACCAAACTTGTGGATTCTTCTTCAATCTTTTTAATAATGGTTTAAGGATAACTCTAAGATTCGGAATAAAATCAACTATGTAATTAAGGTGTCCCAAAAATCTTTGTAATTGATTTTTATCCTTAATTTTGTTTGTAAATTTATCTGCAAATTCTAATGCTCTTCGAATTGGGGTAATAGTATTTTGATAAATATTATGACCAAGAAATCTAATGTTGACTTGAAATAGTTTAATCTTAGGTTGTGAGACCACTAAACCTTTTCTTTTGATTACTTCAAATAATATATTGAGATGTTTGACATATTGATCAATTCTTTCTGAGAATATTAATACATCATCAATATAAACTATTGTGAATTTTGTATAGGGATTGAAAATTTCATTCATAATATTTTGAAATTCTAATGGCGCATTTTTTAGACTAAATGGCTTTACGTTCCATTTGTAATGTCCAAATGGCACAGTAAATGCAGTTTTCTATCTATCTTCTTTTGCAATTTGAATTTTCCAAAATCCTTACTTCATATCAAATTTTGAGAATATTAAGCCATTGAATAATCTATTTAATAAATCTTTTTTATTAGTTATTGGATACCTAATCCATTGAAGAGCTTTGTTCAAAGGTTTATAGTTTATTACAAGTCTTAGGGCTCCTCTTTCTATTTCAACTTGATTCTTTGTTCAAAGGATTATAGTTTATTACAAGTCTTGGGGCTCCTCTTTCTATTTCAACTTGATTCTGAACGTACAAAGCTGAACAGCTCCATGATGATTTACTTTTCCTTATTAATTTTTTTCTAGTAAATCTTTAATTTCCTTTTTACAATATTCAAGCAATTCTTGATTCATTTGTATGGGTCTAGCTTTTGTAGGGATTTTATCTTCTGTAAAGTCTTTTGCATGTGGAAATCTTACCAAATGCTTCTTCCAAAACCAGAAGGCATTGGGTAAATTTGAACAAACTTCTTTTTCCAGTTTCTCTTTAAATTGCTTTATTTTGATTTTAACATCAGGTAATTGAATTCTTTCCTCAATCTTCTTATGATTAATTTCTTTTGATAATTGCTTAACATGTTTTCTTTTTCGCCTTGTCAAATTTATTCTTTTTACTGCAAAATCTTTTAGCATATTAACTTCTTTCTCTTTCATTTTGTCAATGAATTCAAATAGTACCTCTTGTCCTCCTATTTGCATATGAATACCTTTCTCGTCCACTTGAAAAGGATAAATTAATGTAAAGAATGGAGTTCCTAGTATGATTTCTTGTTGCATATCTTTAACAAGTATAAAAGTAATTTTTTGTAATAGCTCGGATAATTATTGGAATTAAGTAATAAAGAAAAGAGACGGAAAAAGAATTTTAAAGGGGGATGCAACAAGGCCTCGTCAACAAACGCAGAGTCTTCTTAGGCTCGTCAACGTGGACGCGTGTCTCATCGATGAGAATTTACCAAGGGACTATTTCGGGGCCTGAAACTAGTCGACAAGGGTTAGGTACTCGTCGACAAGGGTTAGGTGCTCGTCGACGAACACCCTTATTGAACTCGTCGACGAGACCACGTGGCCAGCCACCTATAAGTATGAAGAAAACGAGTTTTCAGCAGAAAATTTCTCTCTCTCTCATTTTCTCTCTCTAGAAAATGGTTTTCCCCACTTCTCTCTAGATTTATGGCTCTGATTCTCCCCGGTTCGACAATCAAAAGCTACCACGGTGATCCTAGGGAGTTTCCCTACAACCTAGCTGGAGTGGAAATTCAATTTAAGCAGTTTGGGAACCATCCCAAAATTGGGGTAAGTATATTTTTAAGTATTTTCAATATTACCAGTATTATTTGGGGCCATATTTTGTATTCTATAAGAATATACTGGTATTTAGTGGAATAAATTTTAGGCATTATATTTTCAGGAATTTGGTGTTTTGGGCCCCTATAGTCATGGGTTGAGGACCCCAGCAAGTATCTGCTCGGGAGCCCAGGTAGATTATAGTTCAATAAATTATGAATAGGTAATCTCAAGAAATATGGGTGTATTGATTTACTGGAGAATTTGTATATGTAAATGCAGGTTTATGGGGTTGTTACACCGAGAGTGCGAGAGTTGAGTAGAGGCTAGCCTCCTAGTCAAATAGGTAAAGGAAATATGTTATGCTAGGAATTTTATAAAATTTATTAGAAAATTATGTATACATCAGTTTATAATTCAATTTTTCCAGAATATTATTATTATAGTAGGACTTGCGGAATTTAGAGCATGAGAATTTAATTACTTAATTGTGTGGCATGAGTTGATAACAAATTAGTATAGTATTTATACAGTTTTACAAATATCATGTTTTACAGTATATTAGCAAAAAATATCAATATGCAGTTTTTAGAAAATATGATTTATAGTATTTATCATAATGCCATGACTTCAGAACCATAACACTCAGTTATACAGTCAAATACTCAGATTATGCAGATTAGTTTAAAAATGTTATGGTTATTTCAAAATCATGGTAAAAATAGTTTGATAATTATAAATATTAGTACTAAATAGTATCAGACCCTGAGGAAATATTCAGTCAGATTCAGATAGTAGAGCACGATACCGTTACTATTTCAGATCAGAGTGTAACCACATATCTCAGATGGTGTGTGGATTCCATCTACCGTGCCAGGAGTGATTGCAGTCTCCCTAGAGAGCTGAGCTGAGGTGACTGGTTTGACGAGGTAAAGATTAGTATCGTGCCCAGAGAGACTGCAGTGGGCCAAATGATTGATTGGTAAAGTTTCAGATTGACTTACCTGGTAGGCCAATCAGAGTTAAGTTCCACCCATGGTCCGCACAACCCTATCATGAGGGGTTAAATCATGACACTCAGTTCCCAAGGTATTATCACAATTGTTTCTATATATACAGATTTACAGTACAACAACAGATTTATTGTAATATTAGAATTATGTGTAACTAGAAAATTCAGATATACAGTTGTATTTTAAATTATAATAAATGTAATATGTACGGTATATTAGACTAAAAGTTTTACAGTTTCAGTATTATATAAGTATATTAAATGTGTAACTCAATAGCCACACACTAGTGATAGCATATTTCCTCTTACTGTGCATTGTCTCATCCCAATGACTTAACATTTTTCAGGTGATCCAGTTAGGTGATCAGATCAGGCTCATAGGTAGAGAGGTTCTTGCGCTGCCTTTTTTGAAGGGTGAGTGTTTCCTGGGTGTTGGTTGTTTGGGTAGATTCCATGGTTTTTGATGGATGTCACTAGGAGTTTTGTAATGTATATTTTGGGACTTTTAGATTTCTGGTATTGTAAATACAGTTTACAGTTTTATGTTTACCACTGCCTAGAAATGTAATGTGAACAGAGTTTCTTCAGGGCTCCCTTGGGGCCTGAGATATTCTTAGCAGATAACAGAGAGAGAATTTCTATATATGTTTAAGTGGAAAAAAAAAATTTGCATGACAAATCAGGTCATTACATTTTTAGACAAATCTCTTGATTGCAAATATGAACATCTTAAATTATGTACTGTATTTGTAATCTTGCACTATTTGCGCCATATAGTTGAGTGGTAGTTTTTTCATAATATTGAGTGGGTATTAGCCCTTCTTGAATGCAATTCATATTGGCTCCTGTATCCAACAGGGCACGAGCAGCAAGTACAAACGTCTTATTTATTACTAGTTTTACTTCGGTGTACCACTTACGAATGTTAACTTTTGATAAATAACCTAAAAAGGCTTCTTTTTCAAAATCAACTTGAAAAACATTTGCTTCTTCTTCATTCTCACTTTCAGATTTGGACTAAACTCCTTTTTTATCATAAAGAAGATCTAACTTAATTTGTAAACTACGCATTTCTCTTTTTATTTTATCTACCTCTTCTTTTGTATAGTTAACTTCATGTTGCAAATCTTGTATCGTGGGTTGATTAGATTTATTTGTAGCTATCTCTCTTCCTTTATATCTATCAATAATTTCCCTAATATTGTAATCATCTTTAACAAATTTTGGCTTCTCTTCTTTAATTATTTGTTCCTTTAACTTTGTTAAATACTTATTTTTAACTTCTGTATCATCTACATGTTCTAACATTTCTAACATAATTTGACTTTCTTTTGAAAGAACATTTATTACAAAAACAAAATCCTATATCTTCATTACAAGTTTCTTTATTATCTTCTGAGGATGATTCTGAAGATTCTAATGAATAATGTGAGGAACTTTCTTTGAATTCATTAATAAATTCTTCTGATTTAGAAGTCATTTCCAATTCAGATGATTCAGATGCACTATTTATTATTAATGAAAGCATCTGTCTTTTGAGCTTATTACTACAATTTAATTCTTTAATTTCTTGCTTAACCCTATGGTATCCCCCTTTCCACATTTAAAACAGGTAACTTTACTTTTATTTCTACATTTTGGTTCTTTGGAGCTTTTTCCTTTTGATGACTTATAATAATTTCTGTTTTTATAATAACTTCTATAATAATTTCTATCGTAATTCTTATATCATTTTTTTAAAAAAATTTCTTATGATGTTTTTTGACTTTTCTTGAAGGTGCCTAAATTTTTTTGTAACCATATTGAGTACAGAAATCTCCTAACTCGCCTCTATTTTTCTTGGATTCATTTTTCATTTACGATTGGATTTTAAGTTCATTACATATTTTCAAAACCTCATGATTAATAACATTAATAATTTGGCCATAAGTAATTGTTTCATAATTAGTTCCTAATGTATCCTTAATCCTTTCTCTAACTCTTTGAGCAAATAATTTTGGAAGACCTCCTATGAATTTTTCTTTCCAAAACCACTTCTTCCATCAGTTTTCCACAAAACTTTTGCAAGAAAAACATATTTATACCAAGTAAAATCTAGATAATTTTGAACAAGTGAGATTGACTAAAACAACACTATTTTTCTCAAACGCATTATCAGGTTCTCCTATTAAAACCTTAAGGATTGCCCATAGTAAGGATGAAACAGCATCACTGTTGGCTTTTTGAGTCCAATTCCTATTTTGATGCTGACAAACACCAGTATCTTATGTATGCATTTAGTGTGTGAATAGGTTTTCATTTCAGCACGAACATAAAATACCGAAAAATGGATGCCTGCTAGGACATAAAGCTCACACTCTCCTGGTGTTTTCCATGAAGGTTAAAGAGCAAAGAAGATCAAGAAGAAGACATTTTGATTTTATTTGTAGAATGCATTTAAGTTTTTATATGTTCGTCTATAATAACTGCATACATCTTGCATGATATGTCTTTATGCTCAGACAGAACCGTCGATAGACCTTAGGGCTGACTTCGTTTGACTTCCGGTCAACCGATGCCAAGTTTTTTTTTTAGGGTAAATTAAAATACCTAGACCTTAGAGAGACTATGTGTCCTTGCACTTGCACTTAGGAAAGTCCCCATTTTCACATAATGTTATCAAGGGAAATTTATTTTCAAAAATAGGACTTAATTACACAACTTTAGTGTGTTCGGTCGACCGAACCTAACCACACATAGACCTTCAATCGACCAAACCTCCCTAGGGTCAACAGTTGACCATTTGGTCGACCAAGTTTGAAATGAACTTCAACGCTCTGGTCGATCGAACTAGCACGTAGGAAACCCCAACGCTCAAGTCGACCGAACCTCTAGTTATAAAATGACCTGGTTGACTAAACCCGTGAAATTTGGTCAACCAAACTTAACCTGGTCGACTGAACCTCGGAGGGTTCAAAATTGCCCTAAGACGCTTGACTGAACTTGTAGTTTAAAAGTTCCTCGGTCGACTGAACTTGTCAATACAATCGGCCAAACCTTTAATATGGTCAACTGAACCTCTCGGGTTGGAAATTTTTTTAAGGACTAAAATGTCATTAATTTTTTAATTAAACTTTTCTAAAATACCGAGCGTGTCCCCAACGGTTATAATTTTCAAAAAATCTATAAATATCCTCTCATTTGCTTTGATTAGAAACTTTAATTAGCCTAACTTTTCTCTCAAATCTTTTTCTAATCAAAGTTCCTCCACATACTCTTTTACTTAAAAAATCATTTTGGGGTCAAATTTTTCACTCTCCAAACTCTCTTTCATTTATTTTTGTAAATCATTTTTCAAGAGAGTATTTTGTTTGGGCATTTGTTTTTGTATTCATAGCACAAATATTTTTGAACTTAACTCCTAGATTCTCCAAATATTTTTCATTTGCATAAATCTTTGTTGGAGAACATAATACTCATTTTTCATATATTTTATTTGTGCAAAAACTATTTGAAAACCAAACCATAGGTTCTCCTACTTAGTACTGAAAATATTTTTTTGAGAAGTATTTTATTAGGGTTCAAATCTTTGATGCATTTTATCATATATGTCTTTCATCAAAGATTGGAATATTTGTTTTACACCCTTTATCCACAGAGCAGTATTGCATATCATATAAGAGTGCATTTGAGCTTAAATGTGTACATTTTTTTTTATATTTTTCAAAAGCATTTTCATGTACAAAAATGTTTTTATTGTATCGTTTGGGTTTACCCCAGAATTGAATTAGAGAGTCTCAACCCCGTAAGTGAGACCGGTTCGGTTCAGCCCCAAAATTGAACTGGGAGTCTCAACCCTGTAAGTGAGACCGGTTCAATTCAGCCCGAAAATTAAACTGGGGTTTTCCTCGCCCCATAAGGAGAGGATGTAAACAGCTTTTGCTTCGCCTGTTTAAATAAGCAGTGTTAGTGTAATCCTTGGGGGGTATGCCCAAGGCGAGGACATACGTTGGTTTGGCCGAACCTCGATAACAAATATCTTGTGTCACTCTCTCCCTATCTCATTTAAATTACTGTACTTTAAATTCAGTATGTGTATGTCTATTTATTTACGGTTATATTATTTTTCATTTTAAATGAGATATGCTACACACATGTATGCCTGCACTCACAGATCAATTATTTTACATACACGTTTGCGTTGTGAATAGGATATGATTTGTAATGAATCGAAGTAAAAGTTTAATTTAGACAAAATGTTTTTAAAACGCAATTCAGCCCCCTCTTGGGATCACACCAATTCCAACAATCACTTTCTTGAGTCTATTGTCCATTTTGCTCTTTAATTTTGACTACTGAAAAGATTTCTTCTTTTTCGCACGAAGTGAGATAATTATCCAACCAAGCTTTGAGTGTTCTGTTGAATCCTTGAGTAATTATATTGACTATTGCTGGTTCTTGGTTGTTTCTTAATTTGTAGGCAGTTGTTGTTATTGCAATTTGTTGGACTAATATAACAATTTGATATTCAGTGAAACCATCTAAATTCCATTCATATAAAGAATTACCATCAAAATTTCTTTCAAATTTTAAAGGTTCATCTTCGAATAATGAGGATGGAGATGTTGACCTTTTGTAATAAGCTCTCTTGCTTTTGTTTTTCCATGAGTTTGAATTTATTAACTTGTTAATTTCAAAGTCACTATTACTTTAATTATTAAAATTTTGCTCCAATTTGTAAATTGCTTCCTCTTTTGTTAAAGTATTAATATTTTTATCTTTATTTTGATAATCCTTTTTAAGTAATTTTAAAATTTCTTTCATGTCCTGTTCATTTTGAGATTCTAAATTAAATTTGAAATTATCTTTGACAGTAAAAGGTTCGTAAATTGGTTTCTGGTTTTTAACCTTATTGATTCACCTTTTTTATAAACACTTTTTGATTTAATTTCTATTGATTTTTCCAGAAAATTTTCAATTCGGGTAGATTGATTTGCCATAGTATGAAAATTTTGATTTGTGTAATTATTTTGACTAATTATTTGATCAATTCCGTGACTCCCTTCTTTAACTTCTTCACATGGCAAATCTATGACTTTTGTTCCCTTATAATCAATCTTTAATGAATCTAATGGCAGATGAATTGATGATACTTCTTGATTATTTTCTGCAATTTTCCAATTTCTTTTATTATCATGAATCGTATTAACTATTTGGCGATCTTTGTAATATTTGAAAAATAAAATATTCCTTTGAGTCTTATGCATTTCTTCAATCCAATCAGATTTTATCTTTTCCCTTTCTTCTTTATCATGATTTTTAAAGAAATCATCTCTGTTTTTCTCATTACGCTTATGCTTATAATCATCACGCAAAACTTCCATATTGATTTTAAATTCTTTATTTATGACTAATAATTTTTTTCTTTGTTCTTCGTCTCAGGCTTGAGATATTGAAATAGTTTGAGAAGTTGATTCTTCAGAATCTTCTTGATAATAACCATGAGGCACTTCAGATTCAAAATTTACTCCTCTAAGTTTGTAATAATTATTTGGCTCAGTATAAATACTTGAAATACTTTTTCTACCTTTTTCTTCAGATTGTCTACCTTACTTCTAGTTAATAATGATTGAAAGTTTACTTTAACATTTCCACTTGGATCTTGAATAACATTTGTTGCAATTGTCTTATGAATATTTCTAACTTTTTCATCATTGTTTTCATTAAGTTCATTAAATTCCCACTCTCCCCCAATTTGAATCTTATGCGAAAGAAGTTTCTTTGGTTGAGATACAAGTGAGGTTCTTTCATTATTAGCTTGTAATAATAAAGTTGACCTTTTTGGACTTTCATTTATTGCATTTGGGAAAATAGTTAAAGTAGTTACTTTGTAGTAAATTCTATAAATCATTTCTAAGTTTGAAGATCTACTGTCCATGTTATAATTTTTTGCTTGAATATTTAATGTTAAAAGCTTGTATATTGACTCGTCATGGAGATCTGCTCTTATGTTTGGATAGCATTAAAAATAAATTGGACCCTCAACTATGTTTGACTCTAACATTCCTAATAAGGAATCATTAAACTCATGATATCTTGCATCTCTAAGTAAGACACAGACTGGTTTGTTAAGATCGGCTCTTGTTAAAAGAAAAAAGCCCAAATTGGACCATTCCTATATGAATCCTATCATAGGTTAACCTAAAGGCCGCTAAATCTTCTAGACTTAGTAGTCTTTTTTGTTGTCTGGCTTCGTTTGTTGTTAAGGAAATTGAATTATTAACAATTTTAACAATATATTACTCATGAATTTCTAATGAACCCTTTTGTTTAATTATTTGAGATTCGAATCTGGACATTTTCCAGATTTCTTTTGCATCATGTTTTAGTAGATCTTTCCCTTTCCAATTTGCTAGTCTTTTTTCAATTTTACTCAGTGAAATTTGAAGTTCTTTCTTCTTTGATCTGTCTTTTGATGTTGACTCATTTTGATCTGTTTTACTTTCTCTTAAAAACTTTCCCATTCATTTAATACTAACCAATCTATCCATTTTCTTCCTTTATTTTCTAATCTTACAATGTTCCATAGCCTAACCGAGACCACCCTATTCACTCAGCAGGCTGACCAAGCACTTAGCGAAATCAAACATGCAATTTAAAAAAAAACAAAACAAAAAAAAAAAGACAAAAAAAAAAAAAAACAAACAAAGAAGATGATGAATAGTACTAGCTCTGATACCAAAGACGAAGAGGATTGCAGAAAGGAAATAAATAGATTACAAGTTATGATTCAACATTAAAAAGATAGCTGCTCAAAAAGAAGATAGAACAAGATGAATCAAAATTTAATTAAAACATTCATTCAAAACAAAACAGTTTTTCTGATGTGAAGGATCAACTTAATAGTTGCAATCACAGAGCATACTTATCTTTAAAATAAAATCATGAAATGAAATTAAATTAAATACTTAAAAAATTTTATTAATATCTCTTTTACATTGACAGAAATCCTAAGGACAAAGAGAAGAGAGAGAGAAAATTCGAGTGAAGCTCAAAGCTTAGGAAACACTAAGAGAATTCACTGAAATGGTGCGTTTTACAAATTGAGGATAAAACATCTATTTATAGACATATAGCCCCGACTTCAAACATTCGAACATTTACCAAGAAATAAAATTCAACATACATATCACCAAAAAAAAACCTCACTTTATTTCTTCTCTCTCATTTTCTCTCCCTAGTTGACCACAGTTGTTGCCCTAACCCTTGCATTGCATCCACCTGCTAGTAGACTGCTACACGAACTCAATCAACCAAAATTGAGTCACTCCAAGCCTAGTTCTCCCCTCAAGAAGGCTCAAATAATTCAATAAAAAAGTGAAATGCTCAATAAAAATCAAATATATTCATATAATATTCTAATAAAAATCATATTCAAGGCATCACCATACAATATGTTAAAACAAGATTTTCAATTTCTAAGAATTTGAAAAACACTTAAAAGAAGACATGAAAAAAATAAGATACAATACCTTGCACTAGGAATCATGCTGAAATTTTGATAAGAATACACAATAGAAGAAGATCGATCATTTCAAGCAAGTGTAGCCTTTCTTTGGGAACTCTATAACCTTCTTTTCTCCTCTCCCAATGAACATACCAAAATTTAATCACTTTCCTTCTCAATCCCTTTCAAGCATGAATGCTCTCCTCTTTCCCCCTCATAAATGTGTCTTGCCCTTCACCTTGGCCTGCTATTTATAGACAAGAGGCCAAGGGTAAAAAATAAAATAATTCCAAAAGTGTCCTTGGGAGTAAGGAAAATTGCCCCTCAAAGTACTTGGAAACAGAAAAAGGCTAAACTAAACCAAGAATGGTCAATCCAACTAGGAAAAGACCTTTTTTTTTTTTCTAAGAAAGAGCCAGTAGCCACCCACATAGCAGTCCCATCCCAAATTTAATAAAAAAACTCTCACTTATGGTAGAGGAAAATCGTGGTTATAAGAAAATTCTCTAGGATATTACAAAATAATAAACACAAAAAATCCTCCCAAAAACTAGAAAACCCAAACCAAAAAACAAAAAAACCAAAATAAAACAAAACTTAACCAAACAGGCCCAAACTAAACCTGCCTAAATCAAACAGCCAAGAAAACTACATAACCTTACATCTAACGCTAGGGAAGCCAAGACTATCAAGTCTCAATATGCCTCTAAGCTTCCTCAAAAGCTCATCCCCTTCCTCAAAACTATATATCATACCTTCTTCGCCTTGACGAGCAAGATAATATGCCACTTAATTAGCCTCTTTATAAATGTGTCGAATAGAGAACTGAAGACCTTGAAGCTCCAAAACAATCTCCTCCCAAAAATTCCATAAATACCACATCGTGCATTTATCATTATTGATCCAATCAACAGTCAGCTTAGAATCACATTCAATATTAATATTGTAAAAGCCCAGATCCTTACATAACAACACACCCATGTGCAAAGCACGAAGCTCAGCTTCATTATTCGTACCTTAACCAAAATAAGAAGAAAAGGCACCTTTAATATTTCCAAAGGAATCCCAAATGGTGCCTCCACCCCCACATGAACTTGGATTACCTCTACAGCTTCCATCCACATTCAACTTCACAAAACCCGTTGAATGTTTCTCCCAAACAACCATACAATGTCTTCTAATGTTATGAGGCACTATTTGGGGTATATCAAATAAATCAAACCCCCTAGACCCGGATTGAAAAATCGAGTGCTCTATCAAAATGCGCCTAATCCAAAAACAAATGGATCTCCAAACTCCCTCCTTAGACTCCATCATATTTTCTATCCTACCTTTGCACCGAAATTGCCAAAGACGCCAAGTGATTATAGAGGGAATTAACCCAATAATAATGTCATGTAGAGAAGGTTTTATTTCTAAAGAAAACCAATGAAAGACACGCCCCCACCAGGTTCCCGCAATGAATTTTGGCAAGCCTAAAATACAAGCCACTCTATCCCAAACAACCGAAGCAACCTCCCCTGAACTCAACACATGATCAAGCGATTCAATCTTCCTATTAATACAACAGTCACATCTTGAAGCAAGACAAATACCACAATGCTGGATGCATATATCCACCGACTTACAATTGAACCAAGCCTTCCACATACACACTGGGATTTCTTTTGGGAGAAAATTATGCCATATTCACTCCATACCCGGGTAATTGTCTTGCCTTAATCTAATAATTTCCTAAGCACTAGGTGACGAAAAACTTCCATCCAAAGTTGGCTTCCATATTAGAACATCTAGACCCTGTTTCTTAATAGGCAATAAGAGCAAAATGTCACCCAACTACTCAGAACCAATAAGATCTTGCATTTGCTCATAATTCCACCCATTATCATTCTTGTAGTCCCTCACCTGGATAAGAGGACAGGAGATGTCCTCCATCCTTAAACAAAGGGGCCCTAAATTCAGCCAACTATAGAACCAAAAGGAGACCCATCCATCACGAACTCTCCAAAAGGTGTTCTCACAAACAACCAGAAAAACCTGCATTAAGGACTTCCAAAACCTTGAAGCAACCTGAATAATTGCTAGCAAGAGCAAAATGACCTTTTTTTAACATATTTAGCCTTAAAAAATCTCATCCATAAATTATCCATTTTCAACAAACACCAAACAAACTTCATATGAAGAGATCTCTGCACCTCCACAAAATCTCTAATTCCCAAACCTCCTTCCAACTGGGGAACGCATAATTTCTTCCAAGCCCACCATTTATGCTTAAACTTTCCATTCTCCTCTCCCCAAAAGAAAGAGGATAAAATAGAGTTTACCTTATTCAGGGTAGAATGGGGCACATCAAGCACAACCAGTAAGTGAAGTGGCATAGATGACAGTACATGTTTCAACAAAATTAACCAACCACCTTGCGACAAAAGCTTAAGCTTCCAACCCGTCACCTTTGATTGAATTTTATTAACCAAAGGTTCCAGAATTCTTGCTTTAAACCGACCAAACACAAGTGGAATGCCCAAGTATGTTGTAGGAAAGGATCCTTCAAGAAAACTAGAGGTCCTCATAATCTCACAATGCCTTGATATATTAATGAGCTTAGAAAAATACACAGCAGATTTGTCCTTACTAATACGCTGGCCCAACCATTTTTCATACACCTCAAGAGTTTTGAACAAATTCCGAAATGACCTTTTATCTCCATTAGAAAAAATCAATAAATCATCTGCATAAAGAAGATGAGAAACAATAAGAGCACTAACAGGATAGGAAAATCTACCAATCTTACCCAACATAAAATTACGTTGCAGCAACCTAGACAAGACTTCTTCCATCAAAATAAAGAGGTAACGTGATAGAGGATCCCCTTGGCACAAACCCCTCGTTGGTTTAAAAAAACCTTTGAAAGAGCCATTTAGCATAATAGAGAACCAAAAAGGCTAAATACAATTTGCTATAATCCTACAAAAATTATCACGAAAACCAAAAGCCGCCAGGACGTCTAAGAGAAAACACCAATTAACTCGGTCATAAGCCTTGGCCATATCAATCTTGAGCATTACATTGCCACCCTGATTTTTCCTGTGTATTGAATGCACCATCTCCTGGGCCAAAGTAATATTTTCAAAAATGCTACATCTCAAAATAAAAGCTCCTTGTTCCTAAAATATCATCTTATGCAAAACCCCTGTCAACCGAGCCACTAAAATCTTCGAAAAAATTTTATATGCCACGGAACAAAAACTTATAGGTCTAAACTTATCAAAACTCTTTAGATCCAACACTCTACGAATCAACACAATGAAGGAAGAGGTCTAACCTAGGTAGCTCTGTTCCCCCCAAAAAAAATCCGTTGTAGCTTCAACAACATCATCTTTTATAATATCCCAACAAGCCATATAGAAACTGAACCCAAATCCATCGAGACTAGGAGAATTATGCTTCAGAATAGAGAAAACCGTAGCACGAACTTCCTCAACTGTAGGAACCGCACTGAGCATAAAATTTTCCTCTCTAGTTAAAATTGGCTGAATAAATAGATACAAATATGCATGAATAACCTATTGTTCCTCAGTCAGAAAATTATGGAAGTAATTATTAGCATATTGATGAATTTCCTCCGGAGAAGACAAAATAGAGCCATCTACCAAATGCATATTAGTCACCATGGATTTCCTCCATCTCTCTTTAACAGAAGCATGAAAAAACCTCGAGTTTTGATCTCCTTCAAAAAGCCACTTTTTCTTAGCTTTTTGAGCCCAACATGCCTACTCTCTAGCCTCCCACTCTACCAACTCCATTTTGGTACTCAAAAAATCAACCTCAACTTGTGGATCAAACTGAACCTAAAGTTGAAACTCAAGCATCTCCAACTTTTCTTCAAGAGCATGAATATTAAGATTTACCCAACCGAAGGTCTGTTTATTCCAAGTCTTTAACACTTTTTTTTTTAATTTTTTAAGCTTTGCCGCTAGTTTAAATAAACCACTCGAAGATTCCAGCAGCTTCCACACCTCCTCCACACAGCCCAAAAATGAATTGTGAGAAACCCACATATTTTGGAATTTAAACGGAGTCGGACCATAATGTATCCAAGGAGCCAACAAATGAACCACCATCGGACAATGATCAGAAGACTTCCTAGGAAAATATTCCATATATGCTGATTGAAATAAACTCTCAAAAGCAACATTAACCAACGCACAATCAAGTCTCACCTAACTACAAGACCTCCCTATATGCCCATTGCACCAAGACATATTGTGATCCTGAAATCTCATCTCAAGAAGACCACAATAATTCAGACAATTATTGAAATTCGACATCACCACCTAAGGACGTTGATTACCCCCAATTCATACAGTATCACTACGGATGACATTAAAATCTTCAACCACTAACCATGGAGACTCCCCATCACATAAATTCTGAAGTTCGTCCCAAAGAAAGTGTCGCTCCAAATGAGAACACTTGGCATAAATGAAAGAAACCAAAATTTTCCTAGCATTAAAATGGACCCAACCCGACAAGGCTTGGTCCGAAAAGTGAATAATATCCGCATGATAATTTTCTTTCCACAAAATCTAGACTTTCCCTCCCGAATCTTCATCGCAACAGAAATATTGAAAGCCCAAAAAAGAAGCTAACCTCGACATAGCAACCGAATTATGAAAAGGATCAAGAATAGCTACCACTACAACATGAAACTTCCAAATATTAGCATTCAGACGACTCCGAGAATGACCCAACTCTCTTATGTTCCATACTAAAATGGTGTCAATCATAAAGAATTTTTTAATGAATGGGTTACAACTAATGTATCTCGATAAATACAACTCCCCATCTTCCCATGATTCTTTTTCTTTGAAGATCTTAAAATTCCTGGATCTGTCTCATAACTTTTTATTTTCATCAAATTTTCTTCTCTTGTTTCCTCTCTATCCGATGAATAATCACAGTCATTCAACTTTAATTTTCATTTATCAACCATCACTCCCTCCCCTTCAAGAGCCAAAACTTCTGACACAATACCATACTAACCAACCTCCACCTCCATAGACAAGACATTACTTGCTATATCAGCAACCGTATTTTCAGCACGACAATCCTTCGCGGTATCACAAGCAACTACCTCTGAAGAGATAGTTTGAAAAGCAATGATAGCACCTCGCGAATCAACTACACACTCAATCTCCACATATATTTCCTCATCTTCCAAAACAACATAACCGAGCTCCAAATTCACTGTCTCCCACAGCCCCTCAACAACGAGACCCGCTAGCGTTTGTTTAACTTCACTTGAACCTAAAGCCCCTCCTTGATCGAACTCTGTATTTGCTATAAGAGGTTCTATATTCAAAACCTGTTCCGACAAACTCACTTCTTTCCCTTCGACGCTTTGTTTCTCCTGCCATATTTTTTTTGGAGCCAATACAGGTTTACTCATTTTCTTCTCCATCTTCCCATCAGAATAACGCACTCCCACCCTACAAAATGGCGAAGTATGTCCCTGCCTGTGACATTTAGAACAATAGAACCCAGGTTTCTCAGACCTGACTTTTTTCCAAATAATTCTATTAACCGAAACAATAATGGGAAATCGTAGCATCGGTTCCACCGATAAATCCACCTCCACGCACATCCGAGCCCTCGACGCCTTGATCTTGTTCAAAGTTGCATGATCGGTACCTAAATACCTTCTGAACCTAGTCGCAAAGATTTGCAAGCAGTTTAAGCGATACAAATGAAGAGGAAAACTTGGAAGAAAAATCCATTGGGATGCAAAAGGAGGTTCCTTTTGCAGTTCAAAATCCTTTGTCCAACAAAATAATCGAAACGGTACCCCTGCCAAAGTCTCCCTTCTTGAGACCATGCATGCATAAAATAATGTTCATTCCTCAACTACAATAGCACATGCAATTCATCCATCACACTCACATTGGCACCTCCAACAAACCCCACGTTTTCACCACGTTTTGACGTACAACATCAATTGAAGGTGTTGATCTTGTAAATTTAATCACCAATGTGTTCTCAAAATTATCAGCAACCTTAACCATCTCAGAGTCAGAAAAAACAAAGCCTTGTTCGCCATGAATCTCGACTGGATGTCTCATAAGGAGTTTAAACCCTGAAGATATATTCAGAGTGGAAGCCACAGCCTGAGCAAAGGATTTTTTTTACAATGGAAACCCCCACCAAAGGCCGTACCAAAGAAGGAATGGCCTCCATGGCCAAACCCTAGCAGACCCCCATTATGAGTTTCAATAACCTTTCAAAACCCAAACCCCCATTACGAGTTTCAATAACCTTTCAAAACCCTAAATCTTCATATTGATAGGCCCTTCGGTTAGACAGATTCCCGTATTGAAAATGTAAAAATAAAAAACCAAACCTCTTTGTGTAAATTTGTTGGCTTTGCGTGCAATGGTGACGCTACTGTAGGGAGAGTTTCATTGTTACTATGAGGAGATGGTGACGACAGGGAGACGGCAACTCCAACAGCTAATGCATGTGGTGACGGTGGCCCCCAGTACTTGCAGCTTTTCCTATGTGCAGCGGTTCCCTTCGTGAGAAGACTATGTGGTGTCAGTGTTGAAGGGGGGCAGCAACAGCCATTGCAACATTAGGTGTCAGGAAGGCAAGGTGGTGCAAGATAAGCTCCTCTGCAACGATGATGTTTATGATGGGAGTGAGCACGAGAGGCGGATGGCAGCAAACGACATTCATTAACCTCGGACACTGCAACGTGATGAATCCCAAAATGTTGCGACGTTGGAGACAGGCAGCGATAGCCGTTGCAATGACCAGCGGCAGGACGGCAAACAGAGCAGTCTGTGTGGCTATAGAGACGTTGAACGAAGAAGGTGAGGGTCGGAGCGTGAGGAGAGAGGTGGTTGCAGCCCTGGGAATAAATCTTCAAAAATGTAGTTAAGTTTAAATAAAACACTGAGCAAAGGAATCAAGGCCCATTTAAAATGGGCATTGACAACTACTCCTCTTCGGCTAATGTCTTTGTATAAAATCATTAGCCAAATACAAGGATATCCATTTTGACTAGAAGAGCCTACAGTTAAGAAAAGTTGTATAATTTAGAAGGGCTAGCATCCTGCCTTGAATGAGACCATAGCACAAGTTAACAAAGAAAACCCTAAAGTGAGGCTGAAGCATCCGTAGGGACTTTATATTTACCCTACCTCAAGTGAGAAATAAATTGGATCATCCGTAAGGATTTAGCACCTACCCTATCTCGAACAAGAACAAAGTGGATTATCCATAGAGATTTCAAACTTACCCTACCTCATATGAAAATAAACTCAATCATCCATAGGGATTTCACACTTACCCTACCTTGGATGAGAATAAATTGGATCATCCGTTGGGATTTCGCACTTGCCCTGCCTAGGATGAGAACAAATTGAGACATTCGTAGAGATTTCGTACTTACCATACCTAAGATAAGAAAATGTTGGACATCTGTAGGGATTTTGCACTGATCGTACCTCATATGAGAATAAATAGGATCATCCATAGGGATTTTGCACTTACACTACCTCGAATGAGAACAAACTAAATCATCCATTGGGATTTCACACTTACCCTACCTCGAATGGAAATAAACTAGAACATCTATTAGGACTTCACACTTACCCTACCTCATACGAGAATAAACTAGATCATCCATAGGGATTTCGCACTTAACCTACCTCAGATGGAAACAAGACTGGATAATCCATAGGATTGTTAGTTGAGGTGTGATCCTAAGAGGGGGTGAATTGGGTATTTAAAAAATTTTATACAAAAGTTTAATCATTTTTTACTATGATTTTCACAAGTGATCTAACTACTCAATAATAACAGTATTCTCAGCAGATAAATATATCAATATAAATATGCTTGAATATAAAAGAGTTTTTGTTATAATTCCAATAAGCGATCAAACTACACAATAATAATAGTATTCACAGCTGATAAATATCAATATAAATAGCTTAAAAATAAAAGAGTAAAGGAAGAGAGAGTGACACCGTATTTTATATGGTTCGACAATTCGTGTCTATATCGTTACCTCAAGTAATCCACTTGAGGATTCCATTATACACTCCTTCAATAGGTGGAGAAACATTTATCCTTCAGTACCCGAAGATGCCTCTCTCCTTCAATAGGTGGAGATGCTTTTACAAACTCCCAAGTGAAAATCCCCTTTCGTTTGTCAACGATTCACCCCATAATCGTCTAAATAAAAAGAAACAATTGAAGTAGAGTTATACAAATAAAACTATCTAAATATAGCAGATTGAGTATACAAATCAAACAATAATAAACTCATAGTTGAATATTAAAACGAAGCTTAAAGAGTAGCTAGGATTTTTCTAGTTTTTGAAAAGCAATACGCTTGAAAGATGAACTCAAAAAATTCTCAATAGTAAGCAGCTCTAATCTCAATTAATCTCTGGGCTAAACTGTAACACCCCGAACCCACCAAGAGGGCCCCAAAGGTTACGTGTTTCACTCACCTATTTTTGATACCATACACCACAATCATGCAGCGAAATTAAATATACAACCTCAATTTACATACTAGAGTCCAACTATAAACCCCAAAAAACAACTACATTCATCTATTAATATTACATCCCAATATTTAAGAAACATAAACTATTCTTACATTCACCCCAAAATTTCTACCCTGCCTAGAGCTCTAAGCTCGATCACTTGATGGACCTGAAAATATCATCATTTGCTAGGGTGAGACACATCTCAATAAGGAAGAATAAATCATAGCATTGTGCGGCAGAGTGTTTAAATAATACAAAACATATATTCATTCGTAATTCACTATAAATAGTAGCTGAGAAAATGAATCATTAATAACAACACTGACATCTGATATCATACACACATACATAATTATTTTTAGTGATAATTCTCGAGAATAGGGAAGATTACCCGCTTATACAAGTAGCTCCCCTCTGCTTTAACACTAATATCAGGGCACTCACCTTACTCAGTAAGCCCTCGGGTTATGTATCCAGGCAAAGTCACTGAGAATAGGAAAGATTATTCGCCCATACAAGTAGCTTCTCTCTGCTCTGGTATCAACTAAAAATTACCAGGGCACTCGCCTTCCTCAGCAAGCCCTCGGGTGGGGAACTTTACTTTGCAATAAATACTTTTGTAATTAAATCTACACGCATCCAATGCTAATCATTTTACAATCAAAGATCCTCCAATATATGCATATCACAATCAATCCACATAGGATACACACACACACACCTCATTTACACCCACACAGGGTCCATATCCACACAAGAAATACATGGTCCACATAGGACTTACATACACACAGGATACACGGTCCACACAGGACTCACATCAACATAAGATACACGGTCCACAGAGGACTAACATCCATATATGATACACAGTCCACACAGGACTAACTCCAGCTTCCGCAACACGTGGTTCACACAAACATCACTATTCACCAGTATCCAATCCCCATGACCTACCAATAGTATATTAGTAGAACAACCTCCTTAGGCCTGCCAATGCTCTACCCCAATATATAATGACAATATACGAACTCCTCAGGCCTGCCAACGTATATCGTGATTATATCTAGGCAATATAACGAACTCCTCAGGCCTGCCAACATTATATTGTGATACACATGAATAACCACACAAAATGACCTATACACACACATCACATTGTTCATTACACAATAATCTCAGGTAGCTAGTATTCACAACCAATGTTTATTCACAAGTAAACTATACTCATAGCCAGCCAATATTCAAAATCCAACAGTATATTTCATCATTTAGTACTCACAACAGCCAATTAAATTATGAAAGTTGTATTTCTACCACACAATTTTATCCCATATATATATATTATATCAAAAGTCATCATTTTTCCAAATGCCAAGTTGTTCAGATAAATTGTACTTAAATATATATATATATATATATATATAATTTTGGTATAGTCGAATGAACCAGTTTAAAATTAATAAAAACCTACTATAATTAATTCCCTTTACTTGATTTCCTAGATTACGCCCGTAAAGACCCCAAACAATGTCCGCGACACTCACCCGATCCCTAATTCAAAACCCCACGTTTATCAACTCAAATCTCAATAAAATGTTGTTTTATCATTCCCTAGGCCCTATATACTCCATATTAATAATAAAACTTAAAAATACCCTACTTACCCTGATTTTGGGATGGTGCCCCAGAACCTCAAACTGAAAATATGCTCCGTGTAGATTGCAAAGAATCTTCCCAAGAATCCCGTGGTGGTTCTTGATCGTCAATCAGGGCTTTATCAAAGTGAAAATCGAAGAAAAATAAAGGAAGGACCGTAGAGTTTTTAGAGATAGAGAGAGAGAGTGAGAGAGAAAGAGAGAGAGTCTGTGTTTATTTTTTTCTGTTTACAATTGAACTCTCGGTTTCTTTTATAACTTTCAGTACTGCCGAGAAAATCGTCGCTGGTTTTCTCTATCTCTCTAAAAACCAACACCCATTTTCTATTTAACCGGCCAAGATTTACTGTTTACCCGTTACTGACCCACGGTAAAACCCCAAAATCGTCGCCAATTTTTCTTCCCCTCTAGAAAATCGTCGCCAATTTTTCTATTAACCGACTTCCTTTCCAAAACTGACACCAATTTTATGTTCCCTCCAGAAAATCGTCACCAATTTTCTCTCCTTTCAACCAAAAACCTCTTTTTCTAAATTACTTTTTATTATTTAATTTTCTCGGGTCTCTACATTCTCCCCTCGTTATAAAGTTTAGTCCTCAAAATTCATTAATCCGTTATTTTTCACATCTTAAAAGCTAATTAACCATGTTTATACATTTCAATTTATTTTAACATATAAACCGTAAAATCCTTTAAAATCAATCAAGACTATCACTTATGCATCGTAAATATTTACGTGTGCCTCTAGCATTGTCCCCTTTAGTTGTTCCAAGCATATAAACACGCATCAGACCGCCACTGCCATGAGGCATCGGGTTGTTTCTCATATTTTGATCAGGAGTGGGTGCACTGCTTTATGGAGCACGACAATCACAAGCTATGTGGTCATGCTTGCCACACCTATAGCATATGGTACTCCCACCCCAGCATTCCCCCCGATGACTTCAATTACATCTAGCACAAAGGAGGCGAAATGAATTCTCCCTATAATCTCAATTAGCCCTATTCGATCACTGCCCCCAACATCTCAATCTCCCCTCCACTCATGTCGGACATCAGTATGTGAGCTGGAAGGTATGAATCTCTTCTTCTATTTCACTTCAGCTGTATTAACGGGTTCTCAGTTTGTGAACCTGGGTTTGTATGCGACAGCTGCATAAGTGTCTGAAGATCTGGCAGACGATGACGACGAAGAAGATGATTCGCTAATTTGCTGCAGGCAAGCTTTGGCCACGAGCTGAGGGCTTGCAAATCGGATGGAAAGGATGAGATCCAAGAGATTTCTACCAATTGTTTATAAACAATCGATGGCGACAACAAAGAAGGTTAAGGGAAAAAAATAGGTTAAGAATGGAACTTGGCACTCTAATACCATGTTAAAACAACCATTTTTTTAAATGTATTTACCTCAGAAAAATTACAAGTATAAATAGAGATAGTTTACTCTCTATTTTTGGTAATTTACAAAATTTAAGGCTAGGATTATGGTTAGGATTCTTTGACCCTTAATTGAAGGGATCCATAACTTCTCTAATTTATAGCCCACACCAACAAATAAGGCATTATTTGGTTTGAAACAAGCTCATAGAGCTTGGTGTGACAGATTGAACAATTTTTTAATACCAAATAAATTCATTTGAGGGAAATTTGAAAAACCTTATTTATAAAATCCAAAAATGATAAATTGGTTGCTATGCAAATATATGTTAACAATATTATTTTTGTTGTCGTTGATAGTAGTGTGCACAAGAATTTTCAAATATTTTGAAAAATGAATTTGAAATGAGTCTCATGAGATATTAAACTATTTTATTGGGTTAGAAATCAAGCAATGCTCTAAAGGAATTTATATAAGCAAAATTAATATTCAAAAAATCTTGTAAATAAATTTGGCATTAAAAAAATGTAAAGCATTTTCCCCACTACTCCAATTAAATTTGACTCAACTAAAAAGGAAAAGACAATGAATCATAAATTATATAGAATTATCATTAGATCCTTACTGTATTTAACTACTCAAAGGTCTGATGTTGTGTTTAGTGTTTGCTTTTGTGCTAGGTATCAATTTGATCCGAGAGGATGTCATTTAATTATTGTAAAAAGAATATCAAGATACATTCTTGGTACTATTGATCTTGGATTATTTTATCCTAAACTATCTTAGCTTAAATTGTTTAGCTATTTTGATGCTATCTGAGCTTAAATTGTTTGTTTATTTTGATGCTAAATTGTAGGATCTAAAATAGATAGGAAAAGCACTAGTGGAACTTGTCAGTTTCAAAGTTTGTGCTTAATTAGTTGGCCAAGTAGAGAGCTTAACTTTGTAGTGCTTAGTACAACTGTGGTTGAGTATATAACTATAGGTAGTTGTTGTGCATAAATTCTATAGATGATTAACTGGCCAAATAATTATGGAATAAATTGCAAAAATATTCTCATTTTATGTAATAGCTTTGGTGCTATCTTTTTATCCAAAAATCCAAGTAATCACTCTCTCCTTAAACATATTAATATTCGACACCATTTTCTAAGAGAACATGTGGCAAATCAAAATATCACTTTGAATATGTAAACACGGTGGATCAAATTGCAAATATTTTCACTAAAGCATTCCCTAAAGAAAAATTTTCCCGATTCAAACGGGAATTAGAAATATTTTTAATGCACTAATAAAACAAGACTCGGATAAGGCACAAAACCTTAACTATTGAACTCATGAACCCTAACTGTGTCTTCTCCATGTCTCCTAGTCACCCTAAATGGCCTTTTATGGCCTCAAAAATAAAATGCAAAATGTAACGCCCCCAACCAGCAACGTGGGGCTCAGAGTGTTATGAGACCGACACGCGTCTTTGATACCATTTGCGCAGTGAAAAATAATAAAATAACCTTGAACACAATATACCAGAGTTCTATATTTGTACATCAACAAACTCATATCATACAACCACATTCACCATTTTACAAAACCTGGATGAGATATAATAAACATAAAAACTAAAAAAATAATTGTTCTGATACCACTCACAAAACTACCAAGTCTTGGAGTTATCTAAGCTCGATCACCTAGATAACCTGAAAAGATTTAACCAACGATAGGGTGAGACACCTCTCAGTAAGGAAGTAATAGTTTATAACAATGTGTGGCTGAAGTGTTTAATATATAATTAAAATATCCATCCAAATGCATTAACGATCCATAAGCAGCCCAAAATATCATGCTCATAACCACAACATGGTCTACGTCTTTGTCATCCAATCACATTCCCATAATCATAAATATTTTATTGATAATTCCCGAAAATAGGGAAGTCTACCTGCCCATACAAGTAGATTCTCTCTGTTCTAATGCTAACACTAGGGCACTCACCTTTCTCAGTAAGCCCTTGGGTTATGTATCCAAGTAAAGTCACCGAGAATAGGGAAGGTCACCCGCCTATACAAATGGCTTCCCTTTACTCCGGTATCCACAAATAATTACCAGAGTACTCACCTTCCTCAACAAGCCCTTGGGTGAAGTAATCTACTTTACCATAAATACTTAATTAATTAAAGTCACACGCAGCCAACCATACTCATTTCACAAAACTCCATACATATACGCACATCACAATCAATCCACACAGGATAATCATATAGTCTTCAATCATACCCACACAGGATCTACATCCACATATCATGTAATCGTCCGCACAGGACTAACCAATCACACAGATTACATGGTCCACACAGGACAAACCAATCACACAGCATATATGTCCACACATGACTCGTCTACACAAGACTAATCAAACACTTCGTTCATGGTAAATAGGTAAACAACCTCCTCATACCATTACCAATGTTTACCTCCCAATATAAATGCCCATATAACGACCTCCTCATACCACTGCCAACATTATATGACGGTTATACCAAGTATGATATAACGACCTCCTTATACCACTACCAACGCTATATCGTAATTTACATGAACCACAACACAAGTCCACAACAAACTAATCATTCAACACATCCACAGTTCTACCATAGAATACACAACAACAGTATCTGTAATTAACCAGTATAATCAACCAAGCAGAAATCACAACCAACCAATATTCACAGTCTTAATAATTCATCAAATCCACAATGCTTACATTTTTTTAATTAACAAAGATGGTTTCAACCACACGATTTTTCCCAATACAATATATGTATTTAAAATCAGTATTTTCAATACTAGTATGTTTCAAAAAAATTATACTTGAGTAAGCAGTAATTATATCCAAAATAATTTGTTTTAAAATATTTAAAAATCTATTATAAAATATTTTCCCTTACCTGCTCCTCGGGATTCGGCTTAAAATTAACAAAATGAAACCATGTATTCCAAAAATTCCAAATTCCTCAAATCTTAGTAAAACACCCTTATAATACTTCTCGGGCTCCAAATAACAATATTTATTAAGGAAACTCCAAAATAACTTACCCTGGTTTTGGGATGCTTCCCAAACTTCCCAAATCGAAGATCCGCTTCTCCTATATTGCAGAGAATCTTCCCAGGAGTCTTGTGGTAGCTTTCGGTCATCAAACTGAGCTAAATTCAGCCCAAAATCGAAGAGAGAAGGTAGTAAGGCTGGAATTTTAGAGAGAGAGAGAGAGAGAGAGTACATGCGAAAAATTTCACACAAAAATGAAAAAGGTCATCATTTATAGGTAGGGGCTCATCGACGAGTCCTAGCACACAATTTGGCGACGAAACCACAAACTCGTCGATGAATTTCAGTCATGTGAAAACCCCTCTCAGTAAGTCCTCATCGACAAGACATGTGGCCTTGTCAACGAGCCAAGACAAAATGCTCGTCGACGATTGCTCGCTTTCACCTTTTTAAAATTTCTTTTTCCTTCCCTTATAACCTTCTTATTATTTTAAATAGTTAAAATTTTCCAAGTCGTTACATTCCCCTCCCCCCCACCTTTAAAAGAATTTCACCCTCAAAATTTGTTAATCACTATTTCCATAATCAAATAGTTGACAACACACATTCACAAATTTCAAATCTAAATATGTACAGCACCAAATCATGCATAGCTAAACAAAATTAACATACATATTAACATAAACATATACCTGGGCCTTTAGTGTTGCCCTCCTCAAGCGTACCCAACATATAGACACACGCCGAGGCACCGCCGCCGCGAGGCACCGGGTTGTTCCTTTGATTCTAATTCTGAGCTAGTGCATTATTCGGTGGTTCTCAGCATTCTCGAGCTATGTGATCCTGTTTGCCGCATCTATAGCATATGACACTCCTACTCCGGCATTTTCCCTAATGCCGCTGATTACACCTAGAGCAGTGAGGACGTGACAAATCGCCCTGTCATCCTCGATCATTTCTTTCTAACCCCTAGCCCGTTACATCTCTGTCTCCCCTCCATGACCCTTGTCTAACATTCGTTTGGGAACGGGGAGACAAAAGCCTTTTCCTTAGTTCTGATGCCTCTGGACCCCTCTATAGGCTCGACTCTGCCACAGTAGCTTTCTCCACCAACTTTGTGAAATACTAAATTTGTAGACATGCCATATGCTTGTGAATCCTTTGATTCAGGCCCCTCTCAAACCACCTTTGTAATGACCAAAGAAATTTAATCAAGACCTCATCGATGAATGCAGGGGATTGGTTGACGAGGGTACATGAGGACCCCATCGACAAAGTCACGTCTCGTCGACGAGTAGAAGTCAAGGGGCTATTTTCCAAGTTCTGAATTTTGTCGACGAGGAGACGGTGTTCGTCGACGAACCTCCTTCTTGACCTTGTCTATGAGATGACGTAGCTCGTCGACGAGATGACATAACTCGTCGATGAAGCCTAGAGTATAAATAGCCCTAAACTCGAATTTTTATGCAGAAAATTTAGCAAAAGTTCTCTCTCTCTCTCTCTCTCTCTCTCTCTCTCTCTCTCTCTCTCTCTCTCTCTTCTCTACAGTTCCTCCCTCCTCTCTCTTCGATTTTGGCCCCATTAGTCATCAGATCGATGATCTAAGGCCACCACGACGCTCTTGGAAAAGTTCTCTCCAAATCTGTCAGAGCGGATCGTTGGTGGGACAAAGTTGAATTCCATCCCAAATTCAAGGTAAGGTCTTTTAAGCAATAATTGGCTTTCCAGCAGTTGTAGGAAATGGAGTAGTTGAAGAAATAGTGATATTTTGTTCTAGTAAATGTTGTTTTCAAGGTGTTGAGTGGGGAACCCTGCGGGTGTAGGACCCGTCACAGTAGGGGATTTTAGCAGGAATTGGGTAAGGGAAATATGCTATGCTAGGCAATTCTATTATGATTCAGTTCAAATCATATGTTTTTAGAAAATTATTATTCATACCATAGATGTAGTTTTCAAAGCCTGATAATATTTATATTTAGTTGTGTGACATGAGTTTAATATTAGATCAGCACAGGGTTTATATGATTTTCAGAATACCATGATTTATAGTATATGTACAGAAACTTGTACTTTACTGTATTTTCAAAACTTATGATATACACACCTCAGAACCACAACATTCAGTTACTACAGTTAATCAGATATTTCAGTTATTCAGTTATGCAGATATCTCAGATATTCAGTTATTACAGTTTATTCAGATCAGTTTATATAATGTTATGATTATTTCAGTTGTTACAAAATCATGATAAAAGCAGTATTCTAGAAATATCAGTTACTTATATAATAGCAGACCCTGATGGACCATATTCAACCAGCAAAGCATGATACCGTAACTATATTCAGTTTAGAGTGCAACCACTACTCAGATAGTATGTGGTATTCAAAAGTCGATCGTGCCTATATTGTGGACAGGCTCCCCATCAGATATGGGTTAAAGGGGCCGATCTAACTGTCGAAGTTTCAGTTGACTTACCCTGGTCGGCCAGCCAGGTTAGGTCCCGCCTTCAGGCCGCACAACCCTGTCATGAGGGGTTAAATCATGACTTTCAGTTATCCATCCAGGGAATTTTCATAGTTATTATGTATATGTATGATCAGATTTACAAGAAGTAGACATACCTAAAAAAATATTAGCAGTATTATGACTAAATTATTCAGAAAATCAGTTTATGTTAAGCTACATAGGTATGATTTACATTGTAACAAGTGAATGGATTTTCTCAGTTTCCGCTATTTCTGGTATTTCAAAGTTAGATTTTTCATGCATGTAGCTCAGTTGCCACACACTAGTGATAGCATATTTCATCTTACTGAGCATCGTCTCATCCCAATAAATTGACATTTTTCAAGTGATCTAGTTAGGCTCACAAATCAAGCTCGCATATAGAGGGGATCACATTGTGGGCCTGTCAGTAGGGTGAGTCTTTTTGGGGAAGGGAGTACTTTTGCAAAGTCTAGTTCATATATATATGTGTGTGTGTGTGTGTGTGTGTGTGTGTGTGTTTGTGTGATTTGAGAATAATCTAGCACTCTGGTATTGTATTGTATATATGAGGTTGTGGATTTATGTGAATTCAACTTCTCGCTGCTTAAGTTGTAGTTAGATTTAAATTAGCAAGTATTAGAGCAGTGTAGACTTCAGTTTAGTAGGTCGTATTTAAAAAAAAAAAAATTAGTAGGTCGTTATAGTTTGGTATCAGAGCCTAGGTTGCTAAGTTTTGTAGACTTTAGAGTGCAGCAGAAGTAATACCAGAGTATAGGAAAGGATTTGAGGTTTGTTCTATAATCTGGGTACAGGATTTTCGTGGTGGTTTTTGTGTTTTTCCTAGGGTGACGATTTCAGAAAAACCATAGTAAACTATTGTCGGGACGTGTGTCTAAGTTGCAGAGTTGGATTTTGAATTAAGATCAGGGAAGGTAGTTAATTATGAATTTGGGGTTCAAGTTGAATGGGATAGATTAGGTTTGTATAGAAGATAAGATTCAGGAAGCAGTGGCATGAATGCTGGGGAGGACAGGCTAGGACCTTCTAGTATGGGAGGTGGACATACTAATGTCATACTACGCAGCGTCACCCAACAGGTGATAGCTGAGATGGCCAGGAGTTCAGGGGAGCATAGCTGCACGATCGAGCAGTTTACGTGTATGAAGCCCCCATCTTTTGCTGGAGGAGATGACCCAGGGATAGTAGAAAATTGGGTCCAGTACATTGAACAAACGTTGGTTGTGCTTCTATGTACGGATGAACAAAAGGTGGTATTTGCGATATTTGAACTAACATGAGAGGTGAAGCATTGGTGGAGATCAGCATGACTAATTGAGGAGCAGAGGTTGATTCCAGTGCCAGTGACGTGGGATCGATTTAAGGACCTGTTCTTTGAGCGATATTTTCCTGCTATCACTCGAAGCGTGAAGGCAGCAAAGTTTATACACCTGGTACAGGGGCAGATGACAGTATCTCAGTACGCAGCTTGATTTATTGAGTTGTCGCGATTTTCCCCATATTTAGCACCAAATGAAGAAGTTTGAAAAGGGTCTGAGGCAGAACTTGTTTGAGCAAATGATTGGTTTTAGGGCTCAGACATTTGCGGAGGTCGTAGACAGAGCTGCGATCATTGAGAGTGGTATACAAAGAGGTATAGCAGCTCAGAGTAGGAGGAAGAGATCCGCGCCTTAGGGTTTTCAAATTGGGTCTAGTAAGGGCCTGTGGAGAGGAAATCGTGATAGGGGATATCAAAGGCAAATGGCAAGACCTCGTGAGAATTAGGTTGCACAAACCTTCCTGGTATGCCAGATATGCGGAAGACAACATTTGGGGAAGTGCCAGACAAGGAAAGATGTATGTTACCATTGTGGGAGACCCAACCACATGGTGCCTGCGTGCCCAAGACCGCCAGACTAGGTTCCAGCCCCCAGGCTCTATCGGGTAGGATATCAAGTGGCTCGGGGAGGTTAACAGAGGAATATAGCCCCGACGAGGGTTTACGCTTTGACGCCGGGTGATGCTAAGACTGCCATGGATGTGGTGACGGGTACATTTACTATTCTATCATATCTAGTTGCTGTTTTATTTGAATCATGTGTTACTCATTCCTTTATCTCTACATCTTATGTCAAATTATCTAGAAGTGAGACCTGGTCATTAGATATAGGTTTGTCAGTAGTTACACCGCTAGGCTCAATGATGAGGTGTTAGAGGGTACTCAAAGGCTATCCAATAGAAATTCAGGGGAGAGTGCTACTAGCTGACCTAATCGTGTTAGAGATGTGCGGGTTTGATGTAATACTGGGTATGAATTGGTTGGCAATTAATCACGCCAGTATTGATTGTCATCAAAAAGAAGTAATTTTCAGACCCTTAGGTGAATAGGAGTTCAGATTCGTTGGTTCACGTGTATGTGCTCCGTCGCAGCTAGTGTCAGTTATGTAGGCGAGCAGATTGCTTCTGAACAGAGGTCAGGGGTTTGTGGCTTTTGTAAAGAAAGTGTCAGAAAATGAATCGAAGCTTGACAGTACACCAGTAGTAAGAGAATTTCTAGATGTTTTTCCAGACGAGCTACCCGGGTTGCCTCCCGAACGCGAGGTGGATTTTGCTATAGATTTACCTCCAGAGACAGCACCGATCTCTAAGATTTCTTATCGTATGGCTTCAGCTGAATTGGTAGAATTAAAAGATCAATTGCAAGACTTGCTGGATAAGGGATTTATACGACCCAGTGTATCACTGTGGGGAGCTCCAATGTTGTTCGTGAAGAAGAAAGACGGGTCTATAAGGATGTGTATTGATTACAGGGAGATAAATAAGGTTACTATTAAGAACAGATATCCTCTACCCCGTATAGACAATTTTTTTTATCAGCTCCAGGGTACACTGGTGTATTCCAAGATCGACCTCAGATCAGGTTATCATCAAGTGAGGGTAAAAGCAGAGGATGTTGCGAAGACAACCTTCAGAACCAGGTATAGGCACTATGAATTCCTCGTTATGCCATTTGGCCTGACGAATGCCCCAACTGTGTTCATAGACTTGATGAATAAAGTCTTTCACCAGTATCTATATCAGTTTGTAGTGGTTTTTATTGATGATATACTGGTTTATTCGAGGAGTTTTGAGGATCATGAGGCGCATTTGAGACAAGTACTGTAGACACTCAGGGAGGAAAAGCTTTATGCCAAGTTTAGCAAGTGTGATTTATGGCTTGAGAAAGTGGCGTTTTTGTGCCATGTGATCTTAGGAGATGGTATTTCAGTATATCCCAGCAAGATTGATGTGGTGGTGAATTGGGTCAGGCCGAAGAACGTGCAAGAAGTCAGAAGTTTCTTAGGACTGGCAGGTTATTATCGTCATTTTGTTGAGGGGTTTTCAACTTTATCAAGGCCTCTCACATGTTTGACTAGGAAAAATGTCAGATTTGTGTGGGATGAAGAATGCGAGTAGAGTTTTCACGAATTAAAGCAGTGGCTCGCCACTGCACCAGTACTAACGATTCCATTAGGAGGTGATGGTTATGTAATGTACAGTGATGCGTCCTTGAAAGGGCTCGATTGTGTATTGATGCAGTATGGTACGGTGATAGTGTATGCTTCCAAGTAGTTGAAAGAATATGAAAAGAACTACCCTACTCATGATTTGAAATTGGCTGCAGTGGTGCACGCACTGAAAATCTGGAGACATTACTTATATGATGAGAGATGTGAAATATTTTCTAATCATAAGAGTCTAAAGTATTTCTTTACACAAAAAGAGTTGAATATGCGCCAAAGGAGGTGGTTGGAACTCATCAAGGATTACGATTGCACCATCAGTTACCACCCAAGTAAAAAACATGTGGTGGCTGATGCACTGAGCCGTAAATCAGAGGATACAGCGCAATTAACAGTAGCAATTCAGCACCCAATTTAGATGGACTTGGAAAGGCTCGATGTGGAGTTAGTTGAAGATGATCCTCAAGCGTTTATTGCTAGTCTGGTTGTACAGCCTACATTATATGAAAGAATTAAACTTGCTCAAAGGGATGATCTAGAATTAGCAGAAGTAATAGCCAAAATATAGGATGGTCAGGGAGAGGAATTCAGCATTTTGACGATGGGGCTTTAAGATTTCGCACCAGATTGTGCGTGCCTACAGATGGTAGCATTAGAAGGAAAATTCTAGAGGAGGCTTACAAGTCTCTATACACTATTCACCTTGGTAATACAAAAATGTATAGAGATCTGCAAGAGTATTTCTGGTGGAGTGGCATGAAGAGGGAGATTGCAGAATTTGTGCAGCAGTTCTTGATGTGCCAGTAGGTTAAAGCTGAGCACCAGAGGCCGGCAGGACAAATGCAACCAGTCTTCATTCCCAAGTGGAAGTGGGATCACATATCCATGGATTTTTTTACTGGGCTACCCCCAGCGCCGCATGGTCAAAATTCCATTTGGGTAATTATTGATAGGTTGACAAAGACGGCTCATTTTCTGCCCATTAAAGTTAGCTACCCTATGAACAAATTAGTAGAGATTTACATTCAGGAAATTATTTGACCCCATGGAGTGCCAATATCCATAATCTCAGACCATGATCCTCGTTTCACTTCCCGGTTTCGGAAGAGCTTGCAGAAGGCTTTGGGGACTCAATTAGCATTCAACTTCACTTTTCATCCTCAAACAGACGATCATATAGAAAGAACGATTCAGGTATTAAAGGATATGCTGCGAGCGTGTGTGTTGGATTTTGAGGGTAGCTGGACCCAGTATCTACCATTGGGGGAATTTGCTTACAACAACAGCTATCAGGCTAGCATAGGCATGGCACCTTATGAAACACTTTATAATAGGAGGTGTCGTTCTCCTTTATACTGGAGTGAGCTAGGTGAAAGGCGAATTTTGGGGCCAGAAATTGTACAGTAAGCGTACGATAAAGTTCGACTTATTCGAGATAGAATCAGTGCAGCACAGAGTCAGCAGAAAATCTATGCGGATACTTGCCGCCGGGAATTGAAATTTGAAGTAGGTGACCATGTATTTCTGAAAATAGCACCACTGAAGGGAATCATGAGGTTTAAGAAAAAGGGTAAGTTTAGTCCTAGGTTTATTGGCCCATTTGAGATACTCGAGAAGATTGGGTCAATTGCCTATTGGTTAGCTTTACCACCTTCTCTATTCAGGATTCATGACGTATTCCATGTTTCTATATAAAGGAAATACGTCCAAGATCCTTCCCATATCATCAGCTACGCAGAATTGGAACTTAGTGATGTTTTAGCATATGAGGAAGCTCCAATGAAGATCTTAGATAGAAAAGAATAAGAATTGCGCAGTTAAAAAATACCACTAGTGAAAGTCCTGTGGAAGAATCACACGATAGAAGAGGCTTCTTGGGAGCTTGAAGATAAGATCAGACAGAAATACCCCCACTTATTTAGTGGAATACAGCAGTGATGTATATGTTAAGATAATAATAATTTTATTTTGTTTAGTACAGTGTAATTGTAATGTAGAATATAGGATAGGTAGTATTTTGGTTTTAGGAAAAATTTCTTTTATATAATTGAAATCTCCCAGAACTACATATGTAACCACGGTATTCCTCCGCCATAAGTGACGGCAAGTAATAAAATAAGTAGACCGTTTATCTTAAAGGATGAGGAATCATATGAATAGTAAAATTCAAGGATGAAATTTTATAAGGAGGGGAGAATGTAATGACCCAAGAAATTTAATTAGGACCTCATCGACAAATGCAAGGGTTTGGTCGACAAGGGTACATGAGGACCCCATCGATGAAGTCATGTCTCATCGACGAGAAGAAGTTGAGGGGCTGTTTTCCAAGTTCTGAATTTCGTCGATGAGGAGAAGGTATTCGTCGACAAACCTCCTTCTTGACCTCGTCGACGAGATGATGTGGCTCGTCGACAAAGCCCATAGTATAATAGCCCTAAACTCGGATTTTTACGCAGAAAATTCAGCAAAAGTTCCCTCTCTCTCTCTCTCTCTCTCTCTCTCTCTCTCTCTCTCTCTCTCTCTCTCTCTCTCTCTCTCTCTCTCTCTCTCTCTTTCTCCTTTGCTGTTCCTCCCTCCTCTCTCTTCGATTTTAGCCCCGTTAGTCACCGGATCGACGATTTGAGGCCACCATGACGCTCTTAGGAAAGTTCTCTCCAAATCTGACGGAGCAGATCGTTAGTGGGACGAAGTTGAATTCCATCCCAAATTCAAGGTAAGGTCTTTTATGCAATATTTGGCTTTCCAGCAATTGTAGGAAATGTAGTAGTTGAAGAAATAGTGATATTTTATTCTGGTAAATGTTGTTTTCAGGGTGTTGAGTGGGGAACCCTGCGGGTGTAGGACCCGTCACAGTAGGGGATTTTAGAAGCAATCAAGTAAGGGAAATATGCTATGCTAGGCAATTCTATTATGATTCAGTTCAAATCATATGTTTTTAGCAAATTATTATTCATACCATAGATGCAGTTTTCAGAGCTTGATAATATTGATATTTAGTTGTGTGGCATGAGTTAAATATTAGATCAACATAGGGTTTATATAATTTTCAGAATACCATGATTTATAGTATACGTACAAAAACTTGTATTTTACAGTATTTTCAGAATACTATGATATACATACCTCAGAACCATAACATTCATTTACTATAGTTAATTAGATATCTCAGTTATTCAGTTATGCAGATATCTCAGATATTTAGTTATTACAGGTTATTCAAATCAGTTTATATAATGTTATGGTTATTTTAGTTGTTACAAAATCATGGTAAAAACAGTATTTTAGAAATATGAGTTACTTATATAGTATCAGACCCTAAGGGACCATACTCAGCCAGCAGAGCACGGTACCGTAGCTATATTCAATTCAGAGTGCAACCACTACTCAGATAGTATGTGGTATTTAGAAGTCAATCATGCCTATGTTGTGGACAGGCTCCCCATCAGATATGGGATGAGGGGGCCGATCTGACTGTCGGAGTTTTAGTTGACTTACCCTGGTCGGCCAGCCAGGTTAGGTCCCACCTTCAAGTCGCACAACCCTATCATGAGGGGTTAAATCATGACTTTCAGTTATCCATCCAGAGAATTTTCACAGTTATTATGTATATGTATGATCAGATTTACAGGAAGTAGACATACCTATAAAATATTAGCAGTATTATGACTAAAATATTCAGAAAATCAATTTATGTTAAACTACATAGGTATGATTTGCATTGTAACAGGTGAATGGGTTCTCAGTTTCCATTATTTCTGGTATTTCTAAGTTAGATTTTTCATGCATGCAGCTCACTTGCCACACATTAGCATATTTCATCTTATTGAGCGTCGTCTCATCCCAATAAATTGAAATTTTTCAAGTGATCTAACTAGGCGAGCAGATCAAGCTCGCAAATAGAGGGGATCATAGTGCAGGCTTGTCAATAGGGTGAGTCTTTTTGGGGAAGGGAGTACTATTGTGAAGTCTAGTTCATATATATGTGTGTAATTTGAGAATAATCTAACACTATGGTATTGTATTGCATATATGAGGTTGTGGATTTATGTGAATTCAACTTCTCGCAGCTTAGGCTGTAGTTAGAACTAAATTAGCAGGTATCAAAGTAGTGTAAACTTTAGTTTAGATGTATGTTTTTTTTTAAAAAAATTTAGCAGGTCGTTACAGCCTTGCCTTCTGATATTCATCCGGAACCACAAAAGGTGCAAAACGAGATAGCTCTAGAAATTTAGCAGCGTATTACTAAACAGTGAAGCGCCCTTGAGTCAAGTTAAAAAATTCCTCCGCCTTTGCATTCCTAGTGGTGGCAAAAAAATATCGGTCATAGGAGACCTGCTTGAAGCGATCCCAAGTCATTGCTATAGGTACCGCTCACTATTCCTTCAATAGTTTCATCGCATGCCACCACCGTTCAACATCGCATCGCCATTTTGAAGGTGGCGAAAAGAACCTTCTGCTCCTTGGTACAATTCAACACTGCCAGTATTTTCTCCATTTCTTGTCTCCACATTTCAGCCTTAATCAGATAAGTGCCACCCTCAAAAGATGAGGGTGTCAGACGTGTAAATTGATCAATGATGCAACCCTAGTGCACCGGTGGATAACTTGTTCCCTCAAAATCCCGTTTCATTTCTTCCCTAACCTGATAAGCTATTCCTCGTAACAATCAAGAGGTGTCATTCTCGTCCCCGCTGGAAGCTCCCATTTCGTTTCCTCCTTCTTCATCCACACCTTTGCCTCTTGAATCCATCCCTAAATATAAATGTATAGCAGAGGCAATTTAGAATCTCCACATATAAATATATTTGACAAAATAATATAGCAAGTAATCATTTTAATATCCATATCCACCATTAACACCTGACATCTAATTATCTGCAATCATGTTAACCTTCAAATTCAAATTCCAAATTTCAGTTCCTCCACTCAAAAACATCACCGTCGATGGATTTACCGTGGTTTTCAGAAACCATTGACTGATTCAGAAAATCACAGAATTCCACTAAGGGATTTCTGCCTCCAAGTTACGAAACAACATCAAACTCCTGTCAACACCCTAATCTACCCATTCCTACATTTATTCCACTCAAACCTATACTCTAGTATTGATCCTCCTAAAGTTTGCAAGACTGTTATGCTCTGATACCAACGGTAACGCCCCAAACCCGCCACGTGGGGCCCAAGTGTTATGAGACCAACACACGTCTCTAATACCACTCACACAATGGAAAATAATAAAATAACCTTGAACACAATATACCTGAGTTCTATATTTGTACATCAACAAACTCATATCATACAACCACATTTTCCATATTGCAAAACCTAGATGAGATGTAATAAACATAAAAACTAAAAACATAATTGTTCTGGTACCACTCACAAAACTACCCAACCCTGGAGCTATCTAAGCTCGATCACTTGGATAACCTGAAAAGATTTAACCAATAACGGGGTGAGACACCTTTTAGTAAGGAAGAAATAGTTTATAAAAGTGTGTGGCTCAAGCGTTTAGTATACAATTAAAATATCCATCCAAATGCATTCATGATCCATAAGTAGCCCAAAATATCATGCTCATAACCACAACATGGTCTACGTCCTTGTCATCCAATCACATTCCCACAATCATAAATATTTTACTGATAATTCTAAAGAATAGGGAAGTCTACCCGCCTATACAAGTAGATTCCCTCTACTCTAGTGCTAACACTAGGGCACTCACCTTTCTCAATAAGCCCTCGGGTTATGTATCCAAGTAAAGTCACCGAGAATAGGAAGGTCGCCCACCCATACAAGTGGCTTCCCTCTACTTTGGTATCTACAAATAATTACCATAGTACTCACCTTCCTCAACAAGCCTTCAGGTGAATTAATCTACTTTACCATAAATACTTAATTAATTAAAGTTACACGCAACCAACCATACTCGTTTCACAAAACTCAATACATATACGCACATCGCAATCAATCCACACAGGATAATCATACAATCTTCAATCATACCCACATAGGATCTACATCCACATATCATGTAATCATCCACACATGACTAACCAATCACACATCATATATGTCCACACAGGAATGGTCCACACAGGACAAACCAATCACACAACATATATGTCCACACAAGACTGGTCCACATAGGACTAATCAAACACTCCGTTCATCGTAAATAGGTAAACAACCTCTTCATACCACTGCCAATGTTTACCTCCCAGTATAAACGCCCATATAATGACATCCTCATACCACTTCCAATGTTATATTGTAATTTACATGAACCACAACACAAGTTCACAACAAACTAATCATTCAAAAAATCCACAGTTCTACCATATTATACACAACAACAGTATCTGCAATTAACCAGTATAATCAACTAGGCAAACAACCAACCAATATTCGTAGTCTCAATAATTCATCAAATCCACAATGCTCACATTTTTTTAATTAACAAAGATGGTTTCAACCACATGATTTTTCCCAATACACTATATGTATTTAAAATTAGTATTTTCAATACTAGTAAGTTTCAGAAAAATTATACTTGAGTAAGCAGTAATTATATCCAAAATAAGTCATTTTAAAATTACTAAAAAGCAATATAAAATATTTCCCCTTACCTGCTCCTCGGGATTCTGCCTAAAATCAATAAAACGAGACCCTGTATTCCAAAAATTCCAAATTCCTCAAATCTTAGTAAAACACCCTTATAATACTTCCTAGGCTTCAAATAACAATATTTGTTAAGTAAACTCCAAAATAACTCACTTACCTTGGTTTTGGAAGGTTTCCAAACCTTCCCAAATCGAAGATCCGCTCTGCCTATATTGTAGAGAATCTTCCCAGAAGTCTCATGATAGCTTTCGATCGTCAAACCGAGCTAAATCTGGCCCGAAATTGAAGAAGGAAGGTAGTAGGGCCAAAATTTTAGAGAGAGAGAGAGTAAATGAGGAAAATTTTGCGCAAAAATGAAAGAAGTCGCTATTTGTAGGCAGGGGCTCGTCGACGAGACACGTGGACTCATCGACGAGTCTTAGCACACAATTTGGTGACAAAACCGCAAACTCGTCGATGAATTTCAGTTATGTGAAAACCCCTCTCGGTAATTCCTCCTCAATGAGACACGTGCCCTCGTCGACGAGCCAAGACAGAATGCTCGTTGACGAGACCAGTTGGTTCGTCCACGATTGCTCGTTGTCACCTTTTAAAAATTTCTTTTTTCTTTTCTTTTAACCTTCTTATTATTTTAAATAGTTAAAATTTTCCAGGTCGTTACACAAAACCTATGGTTCGAGGATTCGCTCATGCACACAAAAGTCAAGGGAAGATGAACTTGCAAAATTTTCTAATGAATAGAGCACACAAACCCTAGCTTGAAATAAGCACCTCCACTACCCTCCATCCTCCTCCATCATCGTTTCCTACACAATCTCTTGGTAACCCCCCATCCCCTACAACTGCAAATCCCACTTGAGAAGAAAATTTTCTCTCATAAGATTTTACAAATCGTGTCTATGTGGACAAATGCTTTTGAATCCCAATACGATGCCAACTAATTCACTACTCTGACTGATAAGAGCATGTTCTTCTCTTTATTTATTTACAAGAAAATATTCTTGCCTTATGTCATACATTTTGAACATTTTGCTAGTAAAGGATTTATATTTCCTGAAGTTTTTTAGGCCCAAGGGTGGAAACTATGTCGTTTCGCTAGTCTTGTTTTGGCAAATTTTGTCTTTATTTTTGTTCCAACTTGGAACAAAAATAAACCTTTTGATAAGCCTATACTAAGATCCTATGTGCTCATTATACATATGGATATTAAGGCATAACATCTAGCTCATGTATTTAACCTAACCTTAGCTGACATTGACTCTATAGATACACTTAAGAAAAAGAAAGCCCTGAAGATTGTTTTTGGTTCATCTAAACCCAACAATGATGACAATCTTCTCTCATATGAGAAGAGAATCATCTACCAAATTATTGGCAACCACCTCTTGCCCCAAGTTGTATTCATGACCTTGGTCTACAACTTTGATCTACTTTTTATGTGGGCTATTTTGAAAAGAAACCCATTAATCTTCCCATCTTTATGCTTTATCACATGTTAGCTGCTAAAGAAAGAAGCTATGCATTTTTGCCTTATGGACATTATTTGTGTAAAATTTTCTTAATTTTCCTTGTTTTATTTGGAGATGTCATTCATGACAATCATAATCAAAAAGTACAATGAGCACACCCTCATATCAATGAAAATCCAAAGAACATAACAAGGATGACCTCATACTCCCAAGTCTCACATAACCAACTCCTACACACAACCTTTTCACTTCATCTTCTGCACTTGAATACAACACCTTAAAATCTTTGACTAATTGTGTGCAGCACTTGGTAACTAACTGTTTTATTGCATATATATATATTCATGATTTTGTGATTGAATACTTACTAAATTGTTTATGCTTTTCTCTAGCATATGGTAGGGGGAGCTAGGCACATAGTAAAGGGAGCACACACATATAATGTTCTATCTTCAATCAAAACAAGGAGAGGGAATGTTAGGTTTTGATGTTTAACTAAGTGATTGATGATGAATGTGTTCAACATTCACAAACTCACAAACAGACTTACAAAAAGATTTTGTCAAAAACTCATAGAAAAACTCTTTAATAGACTCTCTTACAGACTTTTTAGAGACTCATAGACAGATGCTTTCACGTACTATTTCATATATGAATTTATAAATGCACTATAATTTGTCGTCTAGATCAATGTGCATTAAATCAATTTGCTAAGGTAATATGTTTTGAATTATTTCCTATTTCATTTATTGATATCTTAGATAGATTGTTAATCCTCCATGCCAAAGCTTTAATGTTCAAAACTCCAAATTTTAGAATCAAGAAAGATCAATAATGCTAAAAGTTTCCTTCTTTGGGTATCATAGCAACAATCACTAGATGTGCGATGATCCTCAACCTTGATCATGCATTAACTATAGAATCAAGAAGAAGCAAGTAGGGAACTTGACCAATAAATGAAATAGGAATATTCTACGAGATTATTGTCATATTATACCTAATAGGTTGAGTCCTTCACGAAGGCTCTTTAGACTTATATTTTGAATAGTCATACTGTGAGTGTGAACTACAAAAACACTTTAGATGTGTGTTATTTTGTTATTATTCTTTTAGGTGTAATCTTCGTTAGGACTTGTCTCCTAGAGTGTACATTGTGTGTTGTTGGGTGTAATCCCACTTGGGATATGTTTCCTAGAGTGCTACCACATTGACATTGGCCAAGGGCTACGCTGAGGCTATGTTGACACCATACGACTTTGTTGCCCCTAGTATTACGACAAAGATTGTTGGTAGGTGTAACGACCTCAAAATTTACATCATCAACAACATTTCATCATTTTCTTCCCTATTATATAAATATTAACTATTCTAATACCCTCTGCTATAAAACCCGCCTTAGCAGGCACCGGGGTAATCCTATATACAGTATTCATACCTATGCAGCGAAAACATAAATCATATAACTATATATACTATACAAGACCAAAATCCAGTATATACAGACCATAGTCATATAAAATAATTCCCTCCAGTATCATCTAACCCAAAAATACAAAACTCTGTCAAAAATTTACCATACAACTAGGGTAATCAAATAAACTCCCTATCCGCGAGCCTAATTTGCTCGCCTAGCTGGCTCACCTGAAAAATGATAAAGTAATGGGGTGAGATGACGCTCAGTAAGTGAAAATATGTTATTACTAGTGTGTAACGACTGAGTCGTAAAACTATAATAATAATATGCAAAACTGCATAATCTGGTAAATCTATAAAACTCATATATCACATGTACACTAGCTTAAAATATATGTATCATCTGAACTTTCTATCTTTCATACTGCTAAAATCATACTATATACAACAAAAGCTGTAAAATTGTATACATATACATAATTGTGTTTTATCCCTAGAACTCTATATGTCATGATTTGACCCCTCATGACAAGGTTGTGCGACCCGTAGGCGGGACTTAACTTGGTCGGCCCTCCAGGTAAGTCACTATACTCTCTACACTACCTCAGTTCGGCCAAATTGCATACTCTCCTAGGCGCGGGACTGGCTACTACCTTGTCAAACTAGCCCCCTCAACCTAGCGAACTGGGGAGCTGCATCCTCTCCGAGCACAATTTGACTGTACCCACACACTATCTGAGATATTTGGTTGCACTCTATCTGTATTAGCAACGGTATCGTGCTCTGTATTCTTTATCTATATTTGTCTGTATTCATTCCTCAGGGATCTGATACTATATATATACATATATACTCTTTTACAATTTTCATCATGTTTTCAAAATTACCATAACGCTATCTTTTTGTACTGTAAATTCTGTCTCTATATTCTGTATCTGTAGCATCTTGATGCTATCTCTGTATATCTGTCTATAAAATATATATATCTATATACTCTGTCTATATTCTCTGAATGCTATGGTAATAGGAAACATGGCATACTGCAAATGCTATATATGCTGATCTGAGTAAAACTATAATATACTATTTTGGATAAACATCTGTAATGTACTGATCCGTATAAAACCATAACATACTGATCTGAGTAAACATTTGTATACATATATATATATATATATCCGTTTTATGAAACTATTTGACTAAAAGTTGTATATGTACGTATATCTGTCTGTATAATCCCTGTGAATATCTAGCTATATCTGTATGTTCTGTATAACTTCATATACTGGAAAAACTGTATAAAGTTCTACATCAAATATTATCTACTCAGGCCACACATACTTTAAGAACACATATTCTGAAAAACTACATAATAACTTGTATACATGCATGTTTGTGAAATTTCTATCAACATATTCAAATTTCCTAGCATAGCATATTTCTCTTACCTTAAATCTAAAAGCCTCTCACTGAACTTGAGCCCTACACCCGCAGGGTTCTCTACTTAATACCTTGAAAACAACATCCCTCATAACAAAACATCAGTATTTTCTTGCCTACAATATTTCTTATAGCTATAGTGAAAGCATATTTTGAACAAAACACCTTACCCTGAATTTGGGACGACTTTCAAACCTCTTCCACCAACGATCTGCTTCGGCAGACTTGCAGAGAACTTCGCCAAGAGCGTCGTGGTGGCTTCAGATCGTCAATCGGGCGTGAAACGAGGCCAGGATCGAATAGAGAAGGAGGGGGGTGTTTGATCAAATATATATTGGGTATGTTTGATCGATCGATGATTTGACATTGGTTAGTTATTTGAAGAAGATTAGTTAATTTTAATATTGTTTTCATTAATGGAAATTTTTTTTATAATATAGTAAAATTTTAGTTGTATTTACTTTTATAAATTTATACAAAATAAAAATTAAAGATTCCGTCAAAATATTTACTCCTAAATCAAACTTGGATACTTGATGAGAATTGAATATGTGATGTGTGTATATATATATATATATATATATATATATATATATATTCATATTTAGCTTGCACATGCTAAGAGATTTTTTTTTTTTGAATTTAAATATAATATAGTAACATTAAAATTGTATTTAATTCCTTATAAACTAGTACAAAATTAAAATTAAAGATTTCATCAAAATATATATTCCTAAATTAAGCTTGAATATTTTGATAAGAACTGAATATGCAACGTAAAAATACATATTCATATCCAACTTGTACATGCAAAATTTTTTGAGTAAATTCAGATTTTAGAATAAACCGTTTATTCATATTTATTTGTATGTGTAGCACCTCTAAACCTAATAGGGTCTAATGTGTTACTTCTTATATTTTTAGTGAAAATAATAACGGCGAAAATAAATAAATCTTGGATATTATTATATTATTATATTTATATATATGAAAAATTTTAAATTATTAATGCATATGATCTAGCAATTAATTATGAGTCATTAATATGGGTACATGTTTCAACAAACATAAATAACATATTTAACTTAATTAACGTGTCTTCAATAATACTATCATTTTTCTTAGAGAATATAAGATTGTTACCCGTCCTTGGGAGCTTTCACGTTAATCTCATTTCCTTCAATGTTACTATCTTTAGGATCCATTATTAAACAATGATCAAATGTTATTTTAAAATAATAAATCTATTATTAACGTAGAACAAACTAAAATAAATATTCTAAACTACCAAATCCTACCCAAATCATGATTTATGCCTAAGCTCTGGTAAAATTTATATGTTAGAGTATGCAGAACCCATATCCTATTCTCTGATACCAATTGTAAGGACCCGAACCCGAATAAGTTCCTACATATAAATTTTTTAGCGAATGCAAATAAATCTAAATCATTTTTATTACCAGAGCACTAATTAGCTTTATTACAAATATATGTTTCAACTATTAAAATGCAAACTTCTAAAATTCTAAAATACACAAACATATTCTAAATTATATTATATTATATTTTTATTCTACTCTACTCTTTCTATTTCTGCCCATGCACTTGTTACGCTAGATTTTTAGTACACTCTTCAAAATGATTTGAAATGTAAAATAATGATTGGGATGAGACGACGCTCAGTAAGTAAATAAAATTATTATTAGTGTGTGGCCAAAATGAGCATTCAAAATATTTTAATTTCATAAAAAAATATTTAATACTATAACTTTAAAAATGCTTTTAAAATATATGTAAATTTAAAAATTTATGTATAAAATTTTTTGTCATCAACTACAAGAATAAAATTTTATAATTGTATACTATAACTGTTAAATTAAATTTTTAATTTTGAAAACTGTAATTATAATTTTTAATCATATACATATATATATTTTCTCTTATACGTTTCCTTTAAATAATTATTTAGTCATATTCATATAAACTTATATTTTACCTTCAAATCATCAGTAATTTTGTACTCATAATTAAATATGTATATACATATATTGTAAAAATCATCCTTAAGCCTGTTAATCGTAAGTCATGTTTACCCCCATGTCTGGGTTGTGCAGTCTGAAGACTGAACTTAACTGGCTGGCCGGCCAAACTAAATCAACGTACATCATCATTAAGTGAGATTTTCCCTATTAAACCCTGGTCCGATCCAGGTGTGCACTCATGAGAAATCCATTACCATATAAAACCACTCTGTAAACAGTGTGGGTGTACTTTGATCCGTTTAAATTTTAAGTTGCGGTACTGAGCATCTGTAACTTTGAACTTTCTTTGTCATAAGGGGTTTTAAAAATATTTACATTATATAATTTGTACAATTAAAATAATATCATGAACATCTCATTTTTACTCATATTATCATGAAATACGCAACGTAAAAAAAATCAACTCATGTAATCTTTACTCAAATTTTCATGAAAAATAGTTTCTTGAATAAAAATTAATGATGTAAAATACCTGAGGGTTTTAGAACATTTCTTAACTAAAAAATAAATGCAAACATATTAAAGATAAAACTAGTATAATTAAATATGTATAAAACTAAACTCAAGAGAATTTTATGGAACTAACTAACATAATCGAAATTTACTTACATATAAACTCGGGTATGAATTTTAAATAAAAATCTAACATAATCAAATTTACTTACCTCTTACTTAACCTTGTGCTACGATCACAATGAATATCTTTTAAAAAAATGAGATCGGAAAGAGTGGGTGAGTGAGAATTTTAATTATAACAAAAATTCTCCCTCCACCACTAATTCTTTCACTCACTAATCCTTCTCTTCTTTTGGATTTTTTTTTTTTTGTAAAAAATGAATGTTGAGAGCTTCCTATTTATAGGAAAATTTTGAGGAAGAAAATTGAATTTATAAAAGTGTGGGGAGATGGGTGAAATTATAAATTTTTAAACTTAAGGAATGGGCATGGGATGGGTTAAGCATGGGTTAGGTATGAGATAGGGATGGAGGCCATGTGGAAGCGCTTGCCGCCACTCCCATTTAATTAATTCTTAATTAATTAATTAATTAATTAATTTTTTTAAATCATTACTATTACTATTACTATTATTATTATTATTATTATTATTTTTATGCCTTGTTATATTTTTTTTAAAAAAAAAATTAAATTCAAATTTTGAAAATTCATGTGGGCCCCACACAACTTCGAGACCCAAGTAGGTCTTACGTAACTCCAATAGTCCTCATACGATTTTATGAGTCCTACACAACTTTTGGACTCATGTGGACTCCACATGACTTCGGGACTTATGTGGGCCTCGCATAGGATACATATATTATTATTATTATTATTATTATTATTATTATTATTATTATTATTTTATCACATATTTCTACAAATTATGTCTATCAAAACATTATTTTATGTACAGGTACAAACAATGTCTATCCTGTTTATTCTATGAAATTTCATTTTGACGAGACCGACCTCTAGGGAGCGACTGAGCCGCAATGGTCTCTGAGCACTCGCTAAGACAAGGTTTTTCTTAGGCATCAAATATGGAATCAAGGATCCTACAGAAAGCACTTCTGTAACTTAATGACCATTATTATTATTATTATTATTATTATTATTATTATTATTATTATTATTATTATGCTTTAATCGTGTATATATTTTTGGGTCATCACAGACCCAACTTATTCAACTAAAACTTCAAATTCTCTATTAACCATTCCTCTTAATCCTAACCCCAAAATCCAATCCTGCAACCTAAACACACGACTCGTCGATAGTTTACTATGACTTTCCTGAAATCGTCACCCAAGGAAAAACACAGAAACCATCACAAAAATCCTGTATCCATATCACAGAATAAAACCTCAAATTCTTTTCCTATATTCTGGTATTGTTTCTCGCTGCACTCTAAAGTCTATAGAACCTAACAACCTAAGCTCTGATACCAAATTGTAATGACCTCAAAATTTACATCATCATCAACATTTCATCATTTTTTTCCCTATTATATATATATTAACTGTTCTGATACCCTCTGCTATGAAACTCGGGCCTTAGCAGGCACCGGGGTAATCCTGTATACAGTATTCATACCTACGCAGTGGAAACATAAATCATATAATCATATATATTATACAATACTAGAATTTAGTATATACAGACCATAGTCATACAAAATAATTTTCTCCAGTATCATCTAATCCAAAAATACAAAATTTTGTCAAAAACTTACCCTACAACCAGGGTAATCAAATAAACTCCCTATCCGCGAGCCTGATCTGCTCGCCTAACTGGCTCACCTGAAAAATGATAAAGTAACAGGGTGAGACGACGCTCAGTAAATGGAAATATATTATTACTAGTGTGTGGCAACCGAGTCATAAAACTATAATAATAGTATGTAAAACTGCATGATCTGGTAAATCTGTAAATTCATATATCACATGTATACTAGCTTAAAATATATGTATCATATGAACTTTCTATCATTCATACTGTTAATATTATATTATATATAACAAAAGTTGTAAAACTGTATACATATACATAACTATGTTTTATCCTTGAAACTCTATATGTCATGATTTGATCCCTCATGACAAGGTTGTGCGGCCCGTAAGCAGGACTTAATCTAGTCGGCCCTCTAGGTAAGTCACTATACTCTACACTACCTCAACCCGACCAAACTGTATACTTTCCTAGGCGCGGGACTGGCTGCTACCTTGTCAAACTAGCTCCCTCAACCTAGCGAACTGGGGAGTTGCATCCTCTCCGAGCACAGTTTGACAGTACCCACACACTATCTGAAATATGTGGTTGCACTCTATCTGTATTAGCAACGGTACCGTGCTCTGTATTCTTTATCTGTATTTGTCTGTATTCTTTCCTCAAGGATCTGATACTATATATATACATATATACTCTTTTACTATTTTCATCATGTTTCCAAAATTACCATAATGCTATCTTTCTGTATTGTAAATTCTGTAATCTCTATATTTTGTATCTGTAGCATCTTGATGCTATTTTGTATATTTGTCTATAAAATATATATCTATATACTCTAAATGTTATGGTAATAGGATGCATGACATACTGCAAATGCTATATATGTTGATATGAATAAAACTGTAATATACTATTCTGGATAAACATCTGTAATATACTGATCTGTATAAAACCATAACATACTGATATGAGTAAGCATCTGTATACATATATATGTATATATGTCTTTTTTATGAAACTATTTGAATAAAAGTTGTATATATACGTATATCTGTCTGTATAATCCCTGTGAATATCTGGCTATATCTGTATGTTCTGTATAACTTCATATACTGGAAAAACCGTATAAAGTTTTACATCAAATATTATCTACTCAGGTCACATATACTTTAAGAACACATATTTTGAAAAACTACATACTAACTGGTATACAAACATGTTGGTGAAATTTCTATTAACATATTCAAATTTTTTAGCATAACATATTTCCTTTACCTTAAATCTTAAAAGCCTCTCACTAAACTCTAACCCTACACCCGCAGGGTTCTCCACTTAATACCTTGAAAACAACATTTCTCAGAACAAAACATCAATATTTTCTTGCCTACAACATTTCTTATAACTGTAGGGGAAGCATATTTTGAACAAAATACCTTACCCTGAATTTGGGACGACTTTCAAACCTCTTCCACCAACGATCTGCTTTGGCAGACTTGCAGAGAATTTCGCCAAAAGCGTCGTGGTGGTTTCAGATCGTTGATCCAGCGTGAAATGAGGTTGGGATTGAAGAGAGAAGGAGAAGGGTGCATTTTAGAGAGAGAGAGTAATTGTTGCGCCAATTTTTGCAATTTAATCGAGTTTTCACTATTTATAGCCCTGGATTCGTTGACGAGACACGTCATCTCGTTGACGAGTCCTTGAGGAATTTCATTAACAAACTTCCTCCCTCGTCAATGAATTTCAGATTGGCCCAAAAACACCTCTCGGTATTTTCTCGTTGACGAGATGTGGCTTCATCGACGAGGCCTACTTATGCACTCATTGACGAACTCCCTATGTTCGTCGACGAGGCCTTGTGTACAAATCTTCCGAGTTATAATATTCAAAGTGCAATGTCGTCGACGAACGCTTCGCGTTTATCGACGAAGCCTGCTACCTCATTCTGTTTTCGTTTCCATTTCCCTCACTCTTTATTATTAAAATACCATTCTTCTTTGGGTCATTACAGTAGGTGTCCAACAACATAGGACTATTGTGCTTAAATTTGTAATACCACAAGTGTTAATAAAAAGCCCAAACTTATTGGTTTGGCCAGTGGACTTAGGTTTAGTGACCAACCACTATAAAATATATGTATCACTCTTATCTTGCTTTTACTTTATATTTTTATTGTGTGCTATATATTGATTATCCTTGATCAATCAACTTAATTAGGAGTGTGGTTGTGAATCTCATTTTAAGCATCCTTTATCAATCAACTTAGTGATTGGATTATGGGGTTGAATATCATATTAATCATTTTTATTCAACCATATTAATTATTGAGTAGACTATATTGTGTTTGTATAATTCATACTAATCATACTTAATCAACCATAATCATAATTGAGTAAATAATATTGTGATCCTCACATCCTTTATTGGTCAACCAATTTAGTGTTTGGATAAGTTGAATTTTTCATTGAATACTTTATTTGATTCATTTTATCAAGAGAAAGTAAGCATAATTTGTTTAAAAAGGTAGAAGTTTAATATTGCCCAATTCACCCCCCTCTTGGGTGCCTAATTGGATCAACATTTTTGAATCATTAATGCCCAGTTCATAATCCTATAACTAGGTAAGAACTAAGTATTGAGAAATATAAGTCTCACATTCTTGACATCCTTATGAACCTGTCTTCTCAACTTAATCTTATGATTCATTCATGTAAAACATATAATATTTATATGGTATGAATAATTAGCTGTCTTTATTAATAATAAATAGGACAAACAAATAAAATTTTCTAGCCAACTAGGACATACAACTAATGGTAACTTCCTTGGGTGGTTGTCAAGAGCACTATATAGCCTATGAAGAGTTAATTTTAAAGGACTAGAAGGAGTAGCATTCATGATTGAAAATGTTGGACGCTCTTAAAATCGATTAAGTTTATGAGTAATTTTCTATTTGGCCTTAGATTCTAACTATAGTGGCACACACATAGGATGTCATATCAAAACTTTCTTTTAGGAAAAATAGGAAAATGACATGTGACGACTAAGTTGTTGAAGATTTAAAAAGAGGAATTGGTAGGAAAATGACGCAATATAAAACTGAAAATTCAAAGGAACATGCTAGGTGGGCGACTAGGAGGCCAACATGTGTCTAAATGTGATTTTAGTGGAGATTGTGCAATCAAATGAGTAAAGGAGTTAAAATAATTCATTTTTGATTTGTAGAATCGTTATTTCTTGAAATAAGATATAAATATAGTGGAAATTTAGGGAATGTAGGTAGTAGCTATTCCTTTTATGTTTCTTACTATTTTAATCAACATGTAATATAAAAGGAATATACATTCTTAGGGATGAAATTTGAAAATAATTATTCTTTTTTTATTCTTTTTTGTGAACTCATAAAAAATTTCATGTAATTATTTACTTTATTACATCAACATAAATTTTTGTATAACTAAGTGTTATTAATTTATTATAATTAATTTATTCATAATAATAATAAATATTCTACAAACTAAGTTCAATTGTTAGTTCTGGTAAGAGTGAGTAATTTGAAGTTCATAAATTGTCTTTTTAGCCATCCGTAATTGTTTGTATTTTGATAAAACTTCAATTGAATTCGACTTTGCAGCTTTTTTGTTCAATTATTTTGGTTGCATTCATATTTATTAACTCTTTGTTTAGACCCCAAACCTAATTAAAACTTACTAAACCAACTACTTCAACTAAACTTAAGGACAGTTAAATAAATGATAAGTTTCATGTTGTCAATTGGGTGAACAAGAATCATAGGTGAACGGTGTCTTCCAAACGCTGTCTTATTTGGAAACGGATCCTCTGGTCGAGGCAAGCGGCACACGTACACATGTGAAGTGTGATAAACACAGCGCCATGTTCTCATTTCAGAAACGGAAACAAAAATAAAAGCAAACCGAAATGGAGTTCCCCCTCACTCGACACCTCCCCTCACTTCCGTCCTTTTCTCTCCCTACTTCCCTCGCTCTCTCCTTCTCCGGCGAATGAAACCTCGCAAAACCCTAAACCCCTCTGATGAAAGCAAATCGTTCCAGGCCTGCATCGAGTTCAGTTGAACAATCTGTTGTTTCCACTGAATCCTCGCTCCTTCCCTGAGCCATCCTTGAAAAATGATACATGGCTTCAACAGTTTCTATTCCCCACAAAACCCTAGTAATTCCCTTTGCCTGAACCGTCATTTAGTCAATACGACCGCACGGACGTTACAGAATGATTCGTATTGATGGTAGCGATAATGATGCAGCAGCAGCAGCAGACCTCTGCTGTCGTGGCTTCGCAGCCGGGCAATCCGCCCTCTTCTTCCTCCTTACTTAGATCCCCTACCTCAACACCCATCCAATCGCAGCTACCTTCGCCGCTTTCTCTCGGCCCGGTTGTCCCAGCGTCGACTGCAACATCGGTTTTGCACCGCCAGCTGCCGGCACCGGTGGCTTCCGATCATGTTGTTGGGGCGGTGATGCCGCTCGCGGCGGCACATCTCTCAGGCGACCACGCTTGGACGTTGTTATCGAGAGTTCGTTTTTCGGATATTGTGCCATATGATGGGGCTCCATCCGGCCCCTATGTCAGGGCGGTGGAGGCGTTGTCGGGGTCACTAATGAGGCATAATGCGGTGGTGATTGAGCTGGGGAGCGAGGATGCTGCGCTGATGCGATGCGGATTGGAATCAGCAAAGTTGTACCTTAGGACTAGGGCTCATAGTACTGGAAATGGAGGAAGTTGGGGGAAAGGCAGTCGAGGAGCTTACGTGTATAGGGCAGGAAGGTACGGGCTCAGAATTTATTAAAAAATGCTTTGTTTAGCTTTTTTGAAGTGATATACTTGCTCTCAAATGCATGGTCGGATAGATTTTAGGTGTTGAAAGGAAGAAATGAAGTTCCAAAATGCTAGGAAATGTACTTCATTGGATTATTTAGCTGCGATTAGGAAACTTTGGTTCTGTTTTTTCATTATTAATTATTTATTTCTCATTTTCTAGCTTTTGCCTGATTCTCTAACGGAAGAAAGAAACTGGGAATTGTTTATCTGGTTTTTTATTTTGGATAGACAAAGAAAAGGGTGTCATTGGAACGTGTAAGAATGTACATAAAGAAAAGCGAAAAGGAAGAAAAAAACAAAAGCTTGTAATAAGGCTTGCCAATCTTGTAGGAAATCCAAAAAACATGTTCACCAAAGGGAAGCCATGTATTGTATCTTGTCCTAAAGATAAATTTAACCTTGTCCTAGCTCTTGGCATTTTTTTAATGGCCTACCAATTTAATCCTTAACCACAAGTTATGAAATTTTTATGAAAAAAAATTATGTAGGATTGAGAATCCAATACCAAAACTGCCTAAAGTTTTCTCATATTATGCTTTATGAGAATGACCATGTGGCCCAATCACAGGGTGAGTGTATAAAGACAATGAATGGAGCAATAACTCTTAGTATTCCTCAGTAATTATTGCACTAGGAGGCATCTAAAGCTTTGTCTCCAGATATGTGTCTTATGTGCAAGAGTAGCTCTTAGATGTCTTACATTTGTTTTTGGACTCCTCATTTGCATGAGTTTTGTGGAACACATTATTTGGAGTTCTTGGTGAAGTGTGGGTTGCCCTAAATCAGTGGAAGAAATTTGGAGTATTTCTTTTGTTGGTTTTGGGAAGGGTGAGGATGTGGGGAGGTGTGGAGTTGTGCTCTTTGTGCTGTTTAATTGGGAATTTGGCTGGAGAGACACTGTATTTATATTTGAAAAGAGAATGACAAAGGATCTTCTTTGGGATAGAGTGCAGTATTTGGCTTCTCTCTGGGCTTATAGTGCTGGCTATTTTAAGGGCTCCTTGTTTCAGAATGTTTATTGAGATGGGGTAGCTTTGTTAAGATGATGCTGGTTTTTCTCTCTCTTCTTATGATTGAGGACTTCTTGTTCTCCTTTATTTTTATTTTTTTCTCCTTGCTAGTTTTAATGTAGATCCTTTTTTCTATATATATATATATATATATTGCATGGTTTGCGTTCACTGCAAACAGTGGTCCACATGAACAACATGTTACATTTACGAGAAGAAATTGTCATCATTCTTGCGTCTTTTTGTCATTCTTTTTGAATTTAACAAGCAATGCTTGAAGGAATTAATAGGACCAAGGTTGTTAAACTTGGGAACCTACGTAGGATTGCTAGGGCTGTTTGCAGTGCTGGATCTGATCAAGGATTGTAAGATTCTACCAACCACATGAACAAAGTATAACAAATGCATTTTTAAGTGTTATATTTTCATAAATTTCAATATATTGACCAAGAAACTTGGTTAGCAACTGTTGAAAACTAAGAGAGTCATTATTAAAGTAGCCCAAATGGTAGAGCACTCGTATATTATGAAAACTAAGTTGCAAACCACCTTTTACTTCATTGGAACAAGACCAGGGAGATTTTGTGTTGATTTGGCAGTGATTTGGGTTGAAGTGGGTGGTGGCTACTACAGTTCAATCTCTGCTTCAGTGCTGGACAGTGAGGTGCAGCAGCAGATAAGAAAACAATTTGGAAACTAATCCCACCCAACCTGCTTTGGTGCACTTGGAGAGATAGAACTTGGAAGGATATTTTGAGCAGCTGGAGATGCACATCTAGAAATTAAAGCATTACCCCCCCCTTTGGAATATATGGATTTTTTCTCCAGATTTTGTTTTTTGGACTCAGTTTTTTGGTTTTTGACTCGTATTGTTTTTGCTTTTGTACTTAGGTTGGTACTCCCTTGGCAGAATGCCTAAAAGGAAGGACCTAAATTTCAACACAGATCAGTCAACAAACAGCTGAAAAAAAAGAAAAAAAGAAAAGAGCAAGCTCCTCAACATTAATATCTTCATCAAAGCCACAATTTTCTTCATCAGTGACTCATTGAGATTATCATCAATGTCTTCATCAAGTCTTCATGCCTTCATCATTACACAGTCACTATTATTATCGAATGGGTTAGTGTACCATCATTGTTATCATCTAATGGGCTTGTGTATTTCTCAACCTCAGTTGAAACATTTATTGAACAGCAAAGAACTAAACATATATTTATCAGTTGATGATTTCTCAATATAAAATAAACAAGAAATATTACTTAGGTCATCTCTTTCTTGTACAAGTGGTATAGGACAAATACCAAGTCTTTTGTTTGTGAAAATTAGAAAAGAGAAAAAAATATAAATTTGTTATTGGATCATATGAGCACTTGCATTCCTAGCTTGATCCTACTGTGATTGAGTGAATTTGCAATTCTATGTAGGATCTGGATTCTTTTGACAAAGTGGGACAGTAGGATTGCTTGGTCCTTTTATTGCAATTTTTTTGGTGATAAAGAGGAATGCACTGACATAAAGGAGAAGAATTAACAAGGATGTAGGATAAGATATCCTCCTAAAAGAATCAAAACCAGTAAGGCCCCCTCCAAATCCCTTTGAAGATCAGACAGTTAAATTCTGCGAAAAAACTGAAAGTGTGTGCTCCAAAGGAAGCAAGGAAAACAACACTATCCCATAAAGGACAAGAGGGAATTGTTTTGCCATTAAAAATTCTTGCTTTGCTTGCATTCCGCAAAGTCCAAAATGGGGCAAAGACAGCACATCTGCACAGCCATCCCTTTCTTGCTCCCCCTGAAACCTCTGTATCACACCAACAAGAAAGCACCGACAGTTTGAGTAGTACCAAAGTCTCATCAAAAACTGAAAATAAAAGGACCCAAAGCTGCTTAGCCTTCTGACAATGAAGAAACATTTGATCAGTTGTTTCACTTGACTCAAAACACATAAAAAAGTTATCCGGGCTGATATCTGGGTTGCGATTTAGATAGCGTTTATTTGTTAAATGCAACAAAAAGGTTCAATTATATGAATAATAATTATTTTTTTTCCTTATGCAAATGATTGTGAATATGGCAGGCTTAAGTGGTTTCGTTGAAAGTGTGTTATTGAGCTAGCATTGTAGTTTTATTCTCCAAGAAAAAGTTTGTTCACTTGAGGAAACTAGTTACTATTTTTGTGAGCATCAGCGTTCTTTTTTTCCCTAATAGGGATCAATGTTTATGAGGTGGAAAATAGTTAGGTTACTATATTGTGCCAGGCTCTTGAGATTTGTCTTGCCCAAAGCCTTTTCTTTTTGTTTAAGCCAAAATTCTCTCTTCATCTTGTACTCTTATCATATGTAAAATGATCAGTGAAATATGATATTTTTGAAATCATTTACCTGGGAAAGTATGTCCACAGCGCCTTGCCAGCAGCACATGTGCCCCATTTGCAAATGGGGCACATGTGCACGAGGAAACTGCCAGAATTCTCCTGCATTCCCTAGAATTGTTTTGCCATGATATTTGGGATTTTTTTTTTGATATTTTGACTTGGCTTTAAGATATTTGATATATGCTATTAGATCTTGGACTATCAATGCAAATTTAAGTGTTTTAAAGCCTGCTAACATTCAAATTGTGACCCAGTCATGGTATTTAGTTAGAGGATCGTATTCAAAAATCAGTTCAGCATAAAGAGGGTAGTGTCTTTCTCAAAACTGATCCTAGTTATAGTAAGGGTTCGTTTTCTGTTGAATGTAAAGGTACTCAATTAGATGATGATGATGAGAGGTGTTCAGAAGAAGATGATGATCTTAGCAGCTTTCGTGATTCTGATTCTGGCCTATTAGTTGATCAGCTGAGAAGCGAGGTAGATATGGGAGAAGATAATTGGGAAGAACTTGTTGGGATTTGTGCTTTAATGAAAGAATGGAAGAGGTATTAAAGAGTAAAAAACAATTACTTACACAAAAGATTACACATGGAGAGAAGCCATTATTGTCCTTTGATATTAGGCAAGGGTTAGAAGGTTCTGTTAAGCACAGGTCTGATCAGAGTCGAACTTTGTTTGATGAGGTGCTCTTGCACCTTGCTCTTGAGCGTATTTGTGAAAAGGTGGTTGTTGGTGTCAGTCCTCTAGGTGTTTGGAGAGGTAAGGATGAGGAGACAGTGGATCCAGTTGGTGATCTGAATTCTTCGGAACCTGGAAAAGGTATTCTTCCTATTCTTGTTTAGTCTTTTTTTTTCTATTGAGTCTTCATGCCGCAATGAGGGAACTAATGGGGGAATGGCTTTGGTGTTGGTGGAGGGGCTAGTGAGAGGGACTACAGAGATCCAAATGAGCTCTTATATGATATGGGGTTAAAGCTAGTGAATCCTGTAGGTGTTGAGGTCAAGTTGGGGTTGAATCCAAAAATTTATGAGAGGTAAAAAAGAGGTGGAGAAAGAATTAAAAATATGGTTTCTTGCATTAATTATGGGGGAAGGAAAGGGACAAGGAAAGGGGTAAGTGTGTTAGATTATGAAGATTATCAGTTGGAATGTCAAGGGTTTAGTTGGATGTTAGGAAAAGGCGTTTCATCAAGGATGTTTTGCTTAGGAACTCCCCGATATAGTTTAATGCAGAAAACTAAGCTTGAGTTAGATGGGGAGGTTGTTAGAGGGATTTGGAAAGGATGGTGTAAAGATTGGGTTTTAGTACCCTCTCGGGGTGCGGCAGGAGGCATTCTAGTATTATGGGATACTCGGTCTATTACTAGAGTGGATAGTTTAGTGGATTTTTCTCTCTTTCGGTCCTCAAAATTAGAGATAGGGGTCAATGGTGGATTTCCTCTATGTATTGTTCTTCTAGGCCTGCTTTTAGGGATTCTTTTTGGGATGAGATTTGTTTTGTTTTTGGGTTTTGTTTGTCAAGGTGGATAATGTGTGGGGACTTTAATGCAGTTAAGTTCCGTCAGGAAAAGAAAGGGCGAGGTAGGTTTAATGCATCTGTGTTGAAGTTTGATTTGGTTATTAGGGAATGTAGGTTGAGGGATCTTCCCTTGAGTAATGCCAAATTTACATGGTCAGTGGGAGGGGCTTGGGAGGTGGCTAGTAGAATTGACAGGTTCTTGTTTTCTAATGAATGGGAGGAGGAGTTTCCTAATCTTTCTCAAGTAGTATTAGCTAGACCCACGTTTGATCATTTTCCTATTATATTGGAATCTAGGAAAGTTCCTTGGGGCCCCACCAACATTTAGGTTTGAGAATATGTGGTTAGACCTTGGCTTTTTTGAATCCTTGGTTAGGGATTTGTAGAGTGAGGACGTGGAAAGGGGTTAGGAGGGGTTTAGATCTATGAAGAAGTTGAAGAGGTTGAAAGATAAACTGAAAGTATGGAATAGGGAGGTGTTTAGAGATAGTAGGGTTAAAAAGTCAACTATTATAGGAGATTCGGAAGAGTTAGACAAAAAGGAAGGAGTGACCCTTTTGAGGGAAGAGGCTAAGAGGATTTCTTTGAAAAATGAATTGGAAGAGCTGATCTTTAAGGAAAAGAGAAGTTGGAGGCAAAAGACGAATTTTAAGTGGGTTAGAGATGGAGATTGTAGTTCTAAATTTTTTCATAGGATGGCTAATGGAAAAATGAGAAAGAATTTGATTAGGGAGATGGTGGTGGAAAGGGGTAATAGAATTGCTTCGGAGATCATAGATTTTTACTATAATCTATATTTTGAGGAGGATGAGAGTATAACGATGGTGGAAGGATTAGAGTAGCATCCTTTTCCTGATGATAAGATAGCTTGGTTAGCGAGACCTTTCGAGGAAGAGGAAGTTAGGGCTACATTTTTAATTTAGCTTTTTATCAAGATTGTTGGATGGTGGTGAAGAATGACCTTATGAAGGTTTTTAATGAATTTTATTGGAATGGGATCCTTAGCAAGAGTATTAATTCTACTTCATCGCTTTGGTGCCTAAGAAAAATAGGTCTATTAAGATTTTTGATTATAGACTGATTAGCTTAGTTTCCAGTGTTTATATAATAATCACTAAAGTGCTAGCTAATAGGTTATGTGTGGTGCTTGATGGGACAATTTCTAAGGCCCAGGGTGCATTTGTCGAGGGAAGACAAATTGTGGATGCAATTTTGAAATTGTGAATGAAACCATTGAGGATGTTAGGAGAAGGAAGAACAAGGGGCTTGTATTTAAGGTGGATTTTGAGTTGGAATTTTTTGGATAAGATTTTAGTGAGGAAGGAATTTGGAGAAAGATGGCGTAAACGGATGAAAGGGTGTATGTCTAATGTGAATTTTGCGGTAATAGTGAATGGTGAGCCTAAATCTTGGCTTAGGGGCACGAGGGGAGATTAGACAAGGGGATCCTCGTTCTCTGTTTTTTGTTTGTGTTAGTGGCACCTTTGAGTAGGTTGGTTGATAGGGCGGTGGATAGAGGTTTATAGGTCTTAAAGTGGGCATCGAAGAGATTATAGTTTCTCACATTTAGTTTGTAGATGACACTATTTTCTTCCTCGAGGACCACAAGTCTTCTATTCTAAATATAGTCGGGATTCTTTGAATTTTTGAAAGGATATCGGGGTTGAAGATTAATATGGGGAAGAGTGGAATTGCGGCTATTAACGTGCCCATAAAGTGTGTTTGGGAACTAGCCTTGGAAGTTAGGTGTGTAGAGTTGATGCGGCCGATGTCCTATTTAGGGGTTCCTTTTGGGGACAATCCTAGAGTAGCTAGTTTTTGGGATCCAATGGTGGAGAGAGTGTCTAAGCGGTTAGACGGGTGCAAGGGAGCCCTTTTTTCTCTGGGAGGGAAGATAACTCTAATATAGGCTTGCCTTTCTAGTATTCTGTTGTATTTTCTATCTATTTTTAAAATCCCAATGGGAGTTGCTAGTAAGATTGAGAGAGTTATGAGAGTTGTTTTTTTTTCCTGGTGGTTGAGGTTGGGGGTTTTAAGGATTGCTTAGTGAATTGGGAAGTAGTGTGTAGGACTAAGAAAGGGGGTGGTTTGAGTCTTCGAAATTGGTGTCCAGAGCACGACTCTTTTGGCTAAATGGCTTTGGTAGAGGTTTCCTCAAGGCATAAAGTTTTCAAAAGTAAAGTTGGACTTGATGGGAATGGGTGGGATACTAATTTAGATTCTAGATGTTCTTTTAAAAGCCTGTGGAAAGCCATTTCCTAGATTTATCCTCTCTTTACTCCCCACACCAAATTTGCGATGGGTAAGGGTTGCAACATTTGGTTTTGGAAAGATATGGTTGGGGAATGTTGTTTTGACCACCTTTTCCTTGCTTATTCCTTTTGAGCTCAGGCAAATTGATCCCATTTGTTCTTTTATCGTAGATTTAGGCAGTCCTTTATCTTCATGGCATTTTTGTTTTAGGAAAGCCTTGAATGATAGGGAAATTGTTGAATTATCTTCTGTGTTGGTTATGCTCAACAACTGTAGGATGTCATCTAAGGATGATAGTCGTTCTTGGTTGTTGGATTCCTCGGGTGTTTACTCGTGTAAATCTTTTGTTGATTTCTTGGTTGGTACCAATCATTCCTTTCCACTCTACAAAGTAATCTAGAAGGTCAAAATCCCCCATAAAATCAAAGCGTTTCTTTTGTTGGTTGTGCTTAATTGAATAAAATGCTAATGACTTGCTGCAAATAAGGAGACCTTTAAAGGCTTATCCCTTGATATATGTATGCTTTGTTTTGGTTGTTCAAAATCTGTTTCTCATCTTTTATTGCATTGCGATTTTGCATGGAAGGTTTGGAATAAGTTATTTAATTATTTTGGAGAAAGCTAGGTTTGTCTGGGAATAGTGGAGGAGTTCTTGGCAATATCTTTTGTGGGGTTTGGAAGGAGGAAGGAAGGTATTGCTTTGTGGAATTGTGCTTTATTTGCAGTGTTATGGGCTTGTGGAAGGAACGTAATAAACACATATTTTCAAGGAAGAAGATTCCATATTGGTTGGTGCGAGAGAAAGTGTGTTTTATGGCTTTTTTGTGGTGTGTGCGCAATGGCATTTTTAAGGGGATGTGTTTGACAGATGTTCTGTAGGATTGGAAGACCCTTATAAGGGCGTACTGATTTGAGTTTGCTGTGTTTTTGTGTTTTCTTTTCTTTTTTGTTTTGTTTTCTTGGGATTCTCAGATTTCGTTAAGGAGATGTCTTCTCTCCTGATTGGACATTCTTTCTTTATCTAATGAATTTCTTTTTCTATTAAAAAAATTGTTTTCCCTTCGTGAGATTTTGATGGTGGTCCAAAGACATCCAACTTTGGTTGTTTGACATATTTTGGGAGGGCAAACTTATTCAGTGTGCCAGCACCATTTTTCAAGTTTATTTGTAGAATTTGGAAGAAATTGAAGTGAAATATTTAAAGGATCTCTTAAAGTTCATCACAAGAACCTTTTGGTAATGTTGCATAAGCTCAACCCTTCTTGGATTTCATAGAAATTGATTTAATGTTACTTATCTGATTGGTACTTGTTTGAATTTGCATCAGTCCATATTTTATCTCTCGCTAGCAATTTTCAACAATTGATAAAACCTAGATGTCCTTGTGATTTTGATGGTTGTTCAAGCCCTTGATTTTCTCTTAGATTGGTTGGATTGCATGGAGAATTATTTTAATTGGTATGGATTGTGTGACCATCAAAGTATCTTCTTAGCTAATCCAAATTTGTTGGTTTAGCAAAGCAATATTGGCAAAAATTTGAAAGATACACACACTATTACGGAGAACTTACTGTTAGTAGATTATTTAAGAGAGAAATATGCCCAGTAAGTAGTGGACCAGTTGTGTAATTGTAGGCAACTTTCATCTAGTGTCACCGAGTATTGCCTTAAATGTAGGGACCTCATTCATTGATGTGTTCTTAGTGAGGAGCCTAGAGTGATGATTTTGTTCAGAAAGGGATTGAGGGATGAACTTAGAGAGCATATGATTTTGCATGTTTGAAAATGTCTCACTACTCTACTTGAGGCTAGCCACTTGGCATTGGAAGCTGAAAGATTTCTCTAGCTACCAACCCGCAGCACTACAACGAACCTTAAAGAGCTTCATCCGTCAAGATCAATTTCTCAATGGTCACAAGGTAGTCCTAGGCCCACCCAAGATGTTCAAAAACTCAAATTGCTGTGGATTGACAAGCAAACATCCGAAGAGCTCATGCAAATTGTTGCATAATTGAGTATCATGATTAAAGAAATGATTTGCATGTTATTGGTGCACAAACACGAGTAATGAAACTTTTTATCAAAATAAGGACTTGTCCTTGGAGACCCTAAACATTGTTGGTGCTTCTAGGCCTAAGATGGACCTTGACTTGTGACCAAACTTGGTTGTTGAGACTTGCAATGAACTTCAAGATGAGTTGCGAAACTACTTAGACAGATATGTTCGTCAATGACTTTGCCCTTCAAAGTCAAAATTTTCCATTTCTAGACAAAAGAGTGAGGAACCATTGTAGTTTGTTGATAATTCTTTAATCATGGATTCTATTATTGAAAATCTCCTTGAGATTATTTTTGCTCCATCTAGTAAATTTCTGCCTCCTTTCCTCATCTTCTCCCACCACATCTTCTTTAACCAAATATGCATAGATATTAAATTGAATTCTTGTTTGAAGGACTTGTTATTTTATCATAGGACATTGCAGCTTTCTATGCTACTTGCGTTTGAAGGATCGTCTAGATACGCTCCATTGGTGATTGACGGTGCAATGCATTTCGTGCCTCCTCTTGATTTGCCTACATGTTCGACTTTGTTCCCACTCATGGAGTTAAAGCTACTATGACATTTCAGATCTCGAGGTCTAGCTTTCTCTAATAAGGGGAGTTTGATGAAGAACCACCAACGGATAACTTAATATGTTTATATTGTCGCGAAGATTTTTATTTTAGTCTGGGAAGCCTGTTTATTTTAGAAGTTTAGTTAATTTAGGTTTACTTTTACAATTTAAGTACTATCAGGTTATTTTGTAATTTCTTGTTTTAGTTGGGGTTATTTTGTAAATGTTTGTTTAGTTGTAATGTGAAATGTATGAATATTTTGTATGTGAAGGATGAAAGGATCAGTTATCAATTTGAATCCAGTTCAGTTTCCCCCCCATCTCTCTCTCTCTCTCTCTCTCTCACACACACACACACATTTTTTACTTACTTCCTACATCAACCTGTGTTGTTAATTTGATAGGATTTGGAAGGAGGAGAGGAAAGATTTATGGAGATGTAAAGTTCTTGCCATTATATGGTGGATTTGGTTGGAGAAAAATGCTGTTTTACATCTTATACATTAGTTTAGCAGAATGGTTTTTCTGGCAGTGCTTTGGTGTTCTACAAATGGTTTTTTAAGGGTGTTTGTCTAGATGCCATTTTGCCAGATTGGACTGTGTTGCCTCATTAGTGCTGTTTTGTGGATAGCTTTCTTTTCCTCCTCTTCTTTTGTTGTTTTTCTTGTGTTGTTGGAGGATGCCTTTGCTAATTGCTCTCCATGTTGTCTTTGATCCCTTATTTCTTTCCAATAAAATTCTTTGTTTATTAGAAAAAGCATAAATAGAATTATCATTTCATAAAACTTGTTGTGGCGTGAACAGGGTGATCCTTTGATGATAAATTTAAACTATGGTTTGTGGTCATGCACAAACTATGCAGTGATCAAGTTAGTAGGGAAAAAGAAGAAGCCTTTTCTTTCATCCCTTTGTATCTTGTGCTGTTTTGCCTTGATTCTGATCAATGTTTACTCAGTGATACTTTAGTTTGGGAGGGATATGGATAAACATGTATTGACAGCATAACCTGAAAGTAGTTGTTTTGTTCCCGGAATGATTCCAAAAAAGATAAAAAGAAAAAAAAGGCTGTGTCAGCTGCTTAACCTCCAATGGCTGAAGAGTTGATGTTGTCAAGCATCAAGAAAACCTGAAAACAGGGTTAGCTTATAGGAGCACTTTTGTCCTGCTTCATTTGGTCAATTTCGTTTCTGTGGATCTGAAATGAAGGCATGCTCAGATGTGCCTTGCATTAGCAGGATGGATAGGATTGTCGCTCAAGCTTGGATGACTGAATATGATGCTTATCAGTTAGCAAAATGATGTAGCATGCTTCGTACCATCAACATGGGAGTGGGGAATAAGAACATGTGCAAAGAGAGGAGGGGAGTTTTTAAAATTTAGTGGTTGGGAGGACATAAATGAATGATAAGATTCATTATTGTCTGAAAATAACAGAAACAAATGAAAAGAAGAGATAGTTTGATTGGCTGTTGTCACCCTGGAGGCTGGTTGCATGCCCTATGAAATCTTCATTTGTCTTGTTCCGTCAGTTGGTCCTTTGCTTGGTTTTTTATTTTTTCAATAATCTTGGATTTAATGTGTTATATGTTCCTCGTGTTAAAAAAGGTTGAGGGTGAGTCGTAGGTTCAAAAAATAGGAACAACTTCTTCAAATGCGAAAGGAATGTTGCATAATCATGTCCTTTCAGACCCCGATATGGTGTGATAGCCTTTTGCACTGGGTGTTGCTCTTTTTTTTTTTTTTTTCCCTTTTAGATATGCCTACCTACCTGTAAAAACTTTATTGCAGCTCAGTATAATGATCTGGAAATAGGCTAATTGATAACAGACCTGATATGATGTCAATTTAAGCTGCAATTTAAGAGAATTATCAGACAATCTAGTAACAACTATAGAAAGTGAATTGACTATCTTGGTAATTCTTTAGATTGTAGAGTCGTGGTAGTTGTTTCAAGGTGCTAAACATTGCTGATAATTTCAAACATGTAATTGTAAGAGGATGATACATTCTCCCGATCAGGCTATAAGTATGAGGGTTCCTAGATATGGAAGGCATTCCTACCCATTAAAATATGCTTTCTAGTTATTGCTTCTCATTGACTGGGTGCTGTGACCTGTGGGCTCAGAAGCAAACTTTGTGTGGGGACAGAACAATGGTTTATTTGTGTAGTTCTTGTTTAATGCATGATGCTAGGGACCCAGGAGCTCTTTCAGTTGCCACTTGCCGCAGAGTTCCTTAATCTTAAACAAATGCCTGGTTCATCAGGAGGTGTTGTTAGAGATATACCAAATAAGAAAGAGTTTTTTTTTTTAATAATATCTTTTTCCGTTTTTAAACCTCCCAAATGTCTTGATTGAAGTGGTCCAACTAGAATCATTGTGCACTCGCATGTGTATGGTTATACACTTTTGAACAGTCAATAAGCTAGGGCAATTTGGTGACTAACCATTAAAGACTTCAGCTGCAATGACTGATGAGTACAATGCTGTTTTCGCCAATCAAAAGTTGTTGCAAGCTCAGGGTATGTTTGGAAGTGTTCTTGTTTCCTGTTTTTCTGTTGTTTCCTGATTTTGTAGGTTAGTTGTAGAAGCTAAAGGCAGATGCTGCTATTTAGACTATTAAACCGGTCTTGAATTAAACCCAATATGGGCTTGCGATTAGGCAGTTATTATGCAAGAGGCCAGACCAATCGTGTGTGTTCCAGGATTGGTGACGGGACATGGTAGGATCCCTAATTAATCCTGGTCTGCAGATGTTGTAAGGATTTCAGCTTAGTGAGTTGAGCTGTGGTCCATTAAGGTTGGTTTGTCCCTTAACCTTTCTTTCCATAGTTAGATCAAGTACCATCACGTGTTGTCCACAGCACATGTGCATCCTTGTTCTCCTACTTGGTCACATGTCATCACATCAATGTGCCATTGGGCCATTCAAACTCTCTTCACTCATTGATTAATGCCTTACATAGTTACATGGCCATTGTTACTGCTTCTTTGCATCGATTAGCAAGTTTTGGGCCATCATTTTCACTTGCGACTCTCTCTAAAATCAGAGTTCTCTCCAGAATTTACCCTTTCTTACAGCACCCCTAGCTATCATTTTCACTTGCAACATTCTCTAAAATCAGAGTTCTCTCTCTAGATTTTATCTATTCTTTCTACTTGATCCACATTACCTGTATGCAATACTGCTTCACCCCATGATGTATGAAGCCCTTTCATCTTCAAGGATGAAGATGAAATATCAATGCATTTGTGGCTTTGATGATGGGCTTGGTCAAGGCATTGATGATCTCAAATTCTCGATGGCATTGATGAGGCAAGTTGTGGCTTGGGTGATGACAGTAATGTTTAGAATCTGCCTTGATTGTTTATTTTTTTCTCATTCACTTGCTAGAAAATTTTTGATATTTCATGTGTTCACCATTTGGTTTATGTTATTAATTATGTTATTTATTTAATGACTATTTATTCCTTTCATTATAAGTTGGTCTGATCTCATTAGGATACAATGATTTGAACCATGATCTCCTAGTTATACAAGGGTTCATTTGATATTCATTGTTTTTAGTTTTATTAATTCAACAATTACTTGCCAAAAATATGGTATAGAAATAAACAACAACAACAACAAAACCAAGCCTTAAGTCCCACTAGGTGGGGTAAGCTCTATGAATCCTTTTCCGCCAATTTTTGCGATCGTGGAACATATCTTTTGACAAATTCAGGGCTATTAAATCCTTACTATCTCATTCCAAGTTATTTTAGGTCTACCCCTACCCCTTCTACTGCCCCCCATAGTAACTAACTCACTCTTCCTCACTGGCGCACTATGTGGCCTTCATTGTAAGTGCTCAAAACGTCTGAGTCGTCCCTCCCTTATCTTAACTTCTATAGGAGTTATGTCTAACTTACTACGAATATGTTCATTCCTTAATTTATCTTTCAGTGTCATACCATTTATCAATCTAAGTATTCTCATCTCAACAACTTTTACTTTTTGGATATTCTATTTCTTCGACGCCCAACAGTCAGAACCGTATAGCATAGTTGGTCTTATAGCCATCCTATAAACCTTCCCTTTTAATTTTAAGGGTATTCTACGATCGCAAAGCACACCTGAAGCACTTCTCCATTTTACCTAACCTGCTTTAACTCTATGTATTACATCATCTTCAATTTCTCCTTCAGCTTTACCCAACCTGCTTTAAATCTATGTATTACATCATCTTCAATTTCTCCTTCAGCTTGCATAATAGATCCAAGGTATCAAAATCTACAAGTGCTATTTATTTCTTCATCATCAAGTTTAATTTTGTATCCAATATTCCTACTATCATTGTTGAAATTACATTTCATATATTCTATCTTATTTCTATTTATTAAAGTCTCAAGATTCCAAAGCTTCTCTTTATAATTTTAATTTAGCCTCTACTCCGCCCTTAATTTAATCATTTAGTACAATATCATCTGCAAACAAATTACATCATGAAACCTCATTTTGAATGCTCTTAGTCAGTTGGTCCATCACTAAAGCAAAAAGATAAGAGCTCAAAGTAGATCCTTAATGCATACTTATGGTGATTGGAAATTCTCTAGTTTCTCCATCTATAGTCCTTACACTAGTCATTACTCCATCGTCCATATCCTTAATGACATTAGTATACCTACTAACATCATAGAACTTCCCTAGGTACCCAATCATATGCTTTCTCTAAGTCAATAAATACCATATGCAAGTCCCTTTTCTTTTCCCTAAACGTTTCCATTAATCTTCTTAAAAGATATATAGCTTCTATGGTAGATCTCCTAGACATAAAACCAAATTGATTTTTAGAGTACTTCGTTTCTAGCCTTAATCTTTATTCAACTATTCTTTTCCACAGTTTCATCGTATGACTTATAAGTTTAATTCTAAGATAGTTATTACAATTTTGAATATCTCATTTATTTTTGTATATAGGTATTAAAGTGTTTTTCCTTGAATTAGTTTTCATAGTTGTGTTAAATGAATTAGTTAACCATATAATTTTGTTATCACTTAAGCATTTCCAAGCTTCAATTGGGATGTTATCTGGTCTTATAGCTTTTCCATTTTTCATCTTTTTTAGTGCAAACTTAACTTCATTAACTCTAATTTTGCGAATAAATCTCATATTTTTAGTTGTTTAATGAAAACCAAATAGAAGACTTAAATCTCATATTTTTAGTCTTTTCCTCATTTGTCAATTCTAAGTTTAAGTTTTCTATTTGGTTTTTATTAAACAACTTACTAAAGTAACTTCACCATCTATCTTTTATGTCTTTCTCCCTTAACCAAGACAATATCATCCTCACTTTTTATACATTTTACATTTCCTAAGTCTTTACTCTTCCTTTCTCTAGCTTTAGCAAGTTTAAATATATCTCTTTCCTCTTCTTTTGTATCTAATCTATCATACAAACTATTAAATTCACTAACGGCATTTTTAGCATCTTTTCTCGCCTCTTTATACTTTTTAAAGTTATCCATGTTTCTACATTTTTGCCACGTTTTATACCAAATTCTTTTCGCCTTTACGACTTTTTGGACGTCTTTATCCCATCGCAAACTTTCTTTGTTATTTGAGAATCTTCCCCTTGATTCACCTAAAATCTCTTTTGCTATCTTTTTAATAGAGCTAGCTAATCTACTCCAAAGAGTATTTGTATCAATTCCATCCTCTATAGTCCAATCCCCATCTTTGATATTTTATCTTTAAATTTTATTATATTTTCTCCCTTTAGGTTCTACCACCTAGTTCTCTTATATTGATTTATTTTTTCATTTTTCTTCCATTTTTTAATAAATATATTTAACACTAAGACTCTATGTTGTGTGGTTAAGCTTTCACCTCGAATAACTTTACAATCCTTGCCTGATAAATGATCTACCCTCCTAGTTAAAAAAAATCTATTTGACTTTTATTTTGTCCACTTTTAAAGGTTATTCAGTGTTTTTATCTCTTCTTAAAGCAAGTGTTCATTGTAATAAAATCATATGATATAGCAAAGTCTAAGATCATCTCTCTAGACTTATTTTTGTCTCCATATCCATATCCTCTATGTATCCTCTCATAATCTTTATTATCCCTTCCAATGTGTCCATTCAGATCTTCTCATATGAATATTTTCTCAGTCCCTGGTAAGCCTTATATGATACTATCCATATCTTCCCAAAATTGTCTCTTAAGATTTTCTGTTAAGCTTACTTGAGGAGCATAAGCACTAATGATATTTATTATCTCTTGGCCTAATACCATCTTGATTTTTATAATTCTATCCCCTACTCTGTTTACATCAATAACGCTATCTTTTAAGTTTTTGTCTACAATAATTTCTACTCCATTCTTATGTTTTTCTTTTTCCAGTGTATCAAAATTTAAATCTTGATTTATCAATTTCTCTTGTTTTCCCCCCCACCCGCTTAGTTTCTTGAAGGCAAATTATATTAATTTTTCTTCTAAGCATTATGTCCACAATTTCCATGCTATTACCCGTAAGTGCCCCTATATTCCAAGTTGCTAATCTATCCTAGTTTCCTGAACTAACTTCTTTACCTGTCCACGTCCAGAATGATGCAGGAACTCTCGCATATTTGATACCGTACTCGGGCGCCGACACGGCGCATAGCTTCGGGGTGACAACCTAGCCCGCTCTTGCTCACTTTTTGCTACACCTGGGTGGTACAAGTGCAATGTGTTGCTCGTAGGGGACGCCTTAGCAAATATTTGGTAAGGATTTATATCATAGAGATCTGACAAATTTTACGTTGGCTGTCAGTTACCTAACGCAACCCCTTCTCTTTTACTCAAGCTTGGGATCGACTGTGTGTGAAAAACTTAGGAAATTAAGTGAGTCACAGGCGGAGTTAAAAACATGGTATAGAAATGCATTTTGATATTTATTATACATGGTACTGTGGTGGAATCTTATGATCCTTAATCAATCCTACGATTCGATCTAGAAAATTTCGCTAGTGATCCTGTGTAGGATCCTATATTTTTTAACAACCTTGTCTATAAGGAGATATTAAGAAGGATATCCACCTCATAATTTGGTGTTAGCAAATGAATTAGTGATGAACTTATAGCATCTAAAACTTTGCATAGAACTTAGAAGATAGTTGGAGCATTTAAATCTTTGCATAGAGGATAGTTGGAGTAACTGTTCTTGATAAGTCCGATGCATGGTTATACAAACTGCATGTATTGTATGTAGGAATGGAATGGAATAAGGGGGAAGAAACAATTTTGCTTTGACGCTGTTTCAACACTTTAAATTTTCAATTGTTTCTTTATACTTTTTATACGTGCTCGTATCCTGAATACTAGTTGGTTCAGGGCTTTGGAAGACTGGGAGTCATGTCCTCCATGCATCTCCGATATATTCAAGCACATGGGAAAAGTAGCTCGTGCTGCTCTGTATGCGATTGCAAGGCATCTGCGTTTACGCAGCGAGTAAGGATGGTGACGGTGGATCTTTATTTTGTGTTTATTTCTATGTTGTTTCCTGATTTCTTGTTTTTCTAAATGTGTTTACTTATGTATATATTACGCAGCGTGTTTAACCATTTACTGGATGATACCCCGTTGCCTCCTAATGAGGTATCCTCATCCGTGCTCGTTGCATCCTACTCGCATCCATCCTTGCAAAATGGAAAAGCCGCTATTGGGGGAGGAAGGCCTTCAATTGGTAGTGAAGTTGAAAAGGGACTGCTGACACTAATTTCCTCGGACAGCCCTGGTCTTCAGGTATATTTTATTTCTTTCAACTTTATTGCAAATCTAGCAGTATATGCGCACCGTTGCATCCTTTCAATTTGTTTGCGAAAAAAATGCCTTTTCCTCTGTTGAATCCTACTCCTCATTGCTCACATGGGATGCTTTTATTGTTGTGTTCCTCAAATAATTTCCATCAGTTGTTCCCATCTATAGGTTTGTGATCCCAATGGTCGTTGGTACCTAGCCGATGGTGGGTCAACTCCTGGAGATCTTTTACTGCTTACAGGCAAGGCACTAAGCCATGCAACTGCTGGCCTCCGTCCAGCTGCCTCATATAGAGCTGCTCCTGATTATTTCTCTGGAACTGCTACTGGTGGAAGGTATCCCTTAATGTTCTAATTAAATTTATATTTTTCCTTGTTTAAGCTAGTATGGGGGTGTTTGGGATGGTATGTCCAGGAGTGTGATATTTTCTTTCATTTATATTTTGGGACTGAGTTTGAATTATAAAATCCCTAATGAGTTTGTGTTTCTTGTAGGACATCTCTGGCATTTAGGCTCCTGCCACAGGGCAATGCTGTATTAGATTGTTCCCCAATTGCAGCAGCCGGGCATGTCATTCCCCAGAGCTTTGTACCTATCTCTGTAAGCCAGTTTATGGATGATCTTTCTGCTGAGGAAGATGTATTGTGCAGTCGTCCTGATGATACGTATGTAAGTTGCATCTGTAATGCAGACTAGAGAAAATACAAAATGATTTAATAAATGGAGGAGTGACAAGAGTTGCAAATACTTGTTTAGTTGTTTCTTCTCATCTGCCTGTGCGGTGCGCCTAGAGATACACGTATAGTTGTTTGTTTTCCTCATGCCGACTGTTCTCCCTGCTGTTAGAAGCTTGACAAAATTGGTAATTCCATTATGTTGTACATGCTAAATTCATTGCAGTACAAGCTGAAGAAGCCTACATTTGAGTAGTTTTCATTGGAGAGGATATTGGTGGCATCAAATTCCAGTGATGTTGCATTAAACAAGATTAGGGGAATTATGCTGTCATTTATTGAGACTTGGATTTTGAATTTCTCATGAGCAATTTGTGTCTTATTTAATCACCATCTATTGTCTGATGATGTATAATGTATATCGTGGAAGAAATTTAGCCCAGTGAACGTAGCAGATGATGTAAAGTGTGCCTTCTTTGCCATACATGAACTATTTTCTCATGTTTCAATCCTTTTAAGAATGTTCTTCTTCCTATCAATTGTCTGAAGCTTTTTGTCTTGTTTTGCACTTTTGCTTGTGTTTTTTTTTTTTTTTTGTTTTTCTTGTTTTTTTGTGTTTTTTTTTTTTTTTTGAAATTTTCCCCTTTGACTGAAATCAATAATCCTTTTACTTGGATAAGCTTGTCCTTCCAATAAGTTGTTTGTTTTGTTCTTCTCAGTCTATAACTGCAGTTTGGGAATGTGTATCTTGACTACATTTTATGTGATAATTCTTATTAGGGATTTTGGATTTGCAGGTAGCTCGAAATGGTTTGAATAGAGAACCATCTTTAAGAAGTGTTCTTTCAGATCCGTTATCGTGAGTGTACTCTTTTGTCTTTGGAAATATTTTCCTTCTATATTTTTGTTTGTTTTTGTTTTTTTTTTTGTTTTGCAAGTGATCTTTGGAGGTTTTATATATATATATATGAGCTATCATGATGTTTTCTTCATGTTATGAGTCATTTTGGAGACCTCATAAATGGATGGTTATTACTAATCGGTGAAACTAATACAGATCAGTTTTGGATAATTTTTAAAAGATATCTGGGCTCCAATTTTCTTAAAGAAAAATTTGGAATTGAAGAATCAAGTGCAAATAAAGTATATTTTGTTAAATATTGTTGACAATATTACTTAATGAGTCGTGGTTAATGCAGTTCTTGCCACTAGTAGTGTCAGGCATCCCCCCTACATACATTGTGAATGGCATATTATATATGGATAATGGTTTTAAAAGAGAGGCTAGTGGAACTGAAAGTCTCTACATTTGCCTCCTTGTCCTTTCTCTCAAAAACATCTATCACGTGGATATGTTCTTTTTCTAAGAAGACTGGTCAACCTTTTTCTCAGTGGATGACAAAGCTTTGAAAGTTGTACATGTTTATATACATACAGTACATATACATACATGCATACATATGTATAGTTTATGATAATATATCCTGAGAAACTATTTAAAAACTCAATTTATTTTGTACCTCCTGATTGTGGGAGCTCCAAGCAAAGTTTCTGGTTGCTGCAATATGACAAAAATGCATGAAAGTTGCCGCACGGGCAGGTTATTTGGTTATGGGTTATCCTTTCCAGATCTGGTGCACTTTTTGAGTCCTGGGCACAACCACTATGTGAATAACTAATGCATGGCCTTGCGGCTGAGATCATGCATTCAGGTTTTCCGTATTGTCACATGCTTGATACCACGTTTGGAATAGATAGATGGACTAGTTTGTCAAATACATTTTGTCACTGCTTTGTGAAGTTGTGTTTTACTTGGAAAATACTGTTATATATATCAGTGCACTAATTTATTTATTTTTTTTAATTTTTTTTTCCAAGAAAATATTAGTTTGATGAAATTGAATAGTCACCCCATTTTACGTCATGAAATACAATTTATGTCCATTTACTTTGCTCGTAATTGTAGTAGAAGTACTAATTGGCTTTCTTTTCCTTTTTGGTTTGTTGTGATTTACTCAATATTTAGTGGTGCATTCCTTGAAGATGCTATGGTTGTTTCATGTGGACATTCATTTGGTGGTTTTATGCTCAGAAGGGTCATTGAAACGGTAAGAGAAACTAATATTCGTGCAACAATGACGGTCTTTATGTGGACACTGTATTTGTGCAACAATTGTTAACAGTCCATTTTTTTCGTGAGTGCAATAGGTGTGTTTTATAAGTCAATAGCTTGAATGATGAAAGGAACAAAATATGCTAATGCAATTTGAGTTATATGCTTGTGAAACTCTTTCTTATTTGCGTTTTGTTTAATTTTGTTCATGAAAGCAAGATTGGCCATTCTTTGCATCTGTTATAGGTTTCAATTGAAGCCTTACTGTTGGAAACTTAAATTGCCATAAATTTGAATGTATTGTGATGTAGGACAGCAGGAGTGAAAAAAATGAGAGGAGGGACAAAGAAGAAGAAAGCTGCATTCCAACTGTCCCCATAACATACATACAGGCATTTAAACACCCTATAGTTTACAAAACACATAAACTACTTAATATCGCCTAAATAAAACTATAAAAGAAACAGAATTTTTGTATGTGACATGTGATTTCTAGTCTCTTAATCCTATGCCTAAAATATGTGTCAAATAGGTGGGCTAGGTGGCCGTGGCAGTCTTTTGTCATACACCCCTGATTGAAAAGAAGTGTGTGACTGCAGATATTACTCTAATGACTCTGGAGCACTCTTATGAACATTGTTCACTGAGAAATGGGAGGAGCCTGAGAATCTGAGGGATTGCAGAACGTGCATAAGCACTTGGAAGTCAAAGCAAGAGGCTCAAAGATGCCTCGATATGGTTTCAACATTGGAAACATGATTAATGTTAGTGTGATGCAAATTAAAAAAATATGCAATAGGGCTAAGTTTCCAAATGATGGAGAATGGGCTAGTGCAAGCTAGAAATTTTCTAGCCTGTGATACACATCAACATCAATTTATGAGACATATCACTTATGCAAGTTTGGGCCCTTGCACAGCATGCACGTATGCAGCTTATGGATGTGTTCAACAAAAGACTATACAGTCGTAGCTGCTGGTAAGGGAACAAGGTCAATGGGTGCACATGGTTTGTTCCCAAATGATGACACATATTCAAAAGAACTCTTGGTGATTGATTTGTAGAGTTGTTATAAGCAAACTGATGGAGGACCACCTGTACCCCCTAGGCCACCCATTCGGCACATGTATTTGAAGCGTGTTAGCATTCAGATTGAGTTCCAACTACTGTTTGAAGGTTGTTTTCCTGAGAATCGGAGAGTAGCGACTTGAGAAATTGCTGGTCTAACATTGGAATTCATTGGCAAACTCAAGTTGTGCTCCAATTCCTTGGTAGGGTGAACAAACTTGCATTTTCTTGACTGTTGTTTTTATGTCTAGGGAAAACTTGTAGTTACATACTTCCAAGTTTCTTATTACCCATAAAAAAAAAAAACTTTCTTTTGTTTTGTACATTCCCCTATCTAACTCATCACTGCATCCTTGTTCGTATATCCATACATAGTCAATCCCATGTTGCCATGTTATGTGTGACCATATCCATTCATATGCATTATGTTTTATAGATTTATGTTTGTGCATTGTAGTTATTTTAGGATTTATATAATTTATAGTCAAGTTTAGTCCTCAGCATAATTGTAGCATATTGCATTCACCATGGTCACCAACAAAATCATTGACCCCACTGAACTTGCACCAACTGACACTCAATCCTTGTTTGCCTGATTAGACACTCTTCAGGAGTCTGTGGATCAAAACTTAGAGCACCTCACACCGCAGTTTGACCAAGTCTTGAAGATGTTAAATAAACACCTTGTTGTGGAAGACATAGACCCATCTGTTAGGCACCCTAACGACTCCCCATATTTAGTAGGGTCAGCTCAGGGTATCCTTCCTAATCCCAGGGTTCCTCTAGTACCTAACAATATGAGTCAGGCTCCAAAATAGATCGGTAGGCCACTTCAGCCCCTCCAGCCCCAAGTTAATCTAGAGTCTAGGTTTGAGGAAGGTAACCTTGAGGAGTGTAACCTTGAGGAGTTTAATGATGCAGGGTACCAACCTAACCCTAGGTATGCTCCACATTTCCCTAGGCAGGGTTGGGAAGACTATGGAGATGTGACAAAAAAGGTCAAGGTGGATGTGCGTGCTTATGATGGGAAACTTGACCCAAGCTTCTTTTTAGACTGGATATTGGAGATGGAGGATTTCTTTAATTGGTACCATGTACTGGGTGAGGATAAAGTTCAGTTTTCCAAGGTGAAACTTGTAGGACCGGTAAAAAAGTATTGGAAAACTGTACAACAAACTTTGGAACGGTTAGTTGAGCCTCCTATAACCTGGTGGCAAGTGATGAGACAAAGATCGATAGAAAAATACATCTCTCCTTCCTTTAGGAGCTAGTTGTTTAGCGAGCTCTTGAACCATAAACCATAGTAGTCAAAGGCGCAAGATGAGTCGAAGCGTGAGGCGCACAATTATTAAAGTGGTGTAAAATGCCTATTTGGGGTAATTGATATATGAACATATGAATATCTAGTAATATTAGAATTTAAAATGTCAAAACATACAATACCAAAATTAGAAATTTAATGAAATAGGCCAAAAGCATCAACAATTCAACATAGTTCAACATCAAAAGAAAAGAGTACATTAAAAGATTTCAAAGTATAAAATCTAAAAATCCTCCTCAATCATCAATCATCAATCATCATCAACTAAGTCTGCCAAATCTATAAACTTGCATTAAACTGCATAATTAATTACATGTAATATTAGAAGAAAATGTAGCAGGCAGTAGAATTGATGAAGAATTGAAAAAGAAGAATAAGCAGAAGAAAAATTGAAGAAGAAGAAGAACTGAAATAGAAGAAGCAGAGTTGTAGAAGAATTGAAGAAGAAGAAAGCAGATGAACTCACGAAGGCTCGAAGACAAGCTGGCGAAGGGTTCCTGTTGGTTCGAAGGCTTGAAGACGAGCTGGAGAAGGGCTCCTGCGGATTTGAGGGCTCGAAGATGAGCTTGCGAAGAGCTCTTGCTAGTTCGAAATGTCGACGACAAACTCACGAAGCTCCTGACGAATTCGTGAAGGGCTCTTCCTAGTTCGAAGTGTGGAAGACGAACTCATGAAGCTCCTTCTTGTTTGAAGGGTCAACGACGAACTCACGAAGCTCCCGACGAACAAGCGAAGGGCTCTTGTTGGTTCGAAGTGTGGAAGACGAACTCATGAAGCTTCTGTTGGTCTGAAGGGTCGAAGACGAACTCTCAAAGGGTTGTGTGCCTTTGAAGGGTTGAAGAAGAAGGGTTTCGTGCTGGCTCTCTTGTTGGTTCAAATCAAATAGGGCTAGGGCTCGTTCTGCTTTGGCAATTTCTTTATTGACAAGGTTTGAAAAGTCCTAGGCGTGACTCACATCGCCCGACGCATTAGAGCGCCTCCCTGCTAAGTTCCTTCGCCTTGCCTGTGATGAGGTACTGCACCCCTCGCCTTTAACTACTATGCCATAAACAAACCACTTTTGTAGGTAGCTACTATAGCGAGGCTTGTGAATAGTCTTAAAGAGGATGTCAAGTGAGAGGTTGAGTTGTTTGCTCTAGAGTCCTTAGAGGCAGCCTATGAAAAAGCACTTGCCATCGCAAGGTACCTCAAGAACTCTTGTAGGTCTTCATCTCAGGTGAGTGAGTCACGTCAGTCCAAATCCTTTCCTCACCCTAGGCCTACCATCCCTCAATCTACCCCTAGAAAGAGTTCTGCGAAGCAAATAGAATCACATCATGTTGTTCGCTCTAGTGGACTTAATATTCCTCAAGCTAGTAGCTTATTGGTGTGCCATCGTCGCCATGCTAGAGGTCATATTGTTGCTTGTTGTCCCCAACAAGCTTTAGCTTTAGAGCGTGAGACCGATGATTTTCCCGATTGTGAGGACCAAGTTGTAGATGTTGTTGAGTACTCGGGAGATGAGGGTGAGCTTGTAGATAATTTTGAGGAGGATGACCACCATGTTAGTGTGGTTAGGTGTGTCTTATCCGCTACCATGGATAGTGAGAAGTGGAAATGAACCACTATTTTCCACACTTTCATTCGTTCTAGAGAGTGGACATGTAAGTTTGTTAGTGATGGCAGTAGTAGCATGAATGTGATCTCCAGGCGACTCTAGGAAGATTAAACCTTAAAGGAGAGCCACACCCTCAAGCTTTTAAGGTGAATTGGGTAAACAAGACAAATATACCCGTTACCGAGAGGTGTCTTGTACCCATCCAAATGGGAGATTATAAGGATAGGGTCTATTGTGATATACTTCCGATGGATGTGGCCCATGTCCTATTAGGGTGACCGTGGTTATTTGATCATGATGTCACTAATCATGGTAGGGAAAACACTTACATGTTTAGGCTCAAAGATAAGAACATCATTTTGACCCCTACCAAGCCCACCCACAAAGATCCTAAGTTAAGGAACAAGATAGTTCATCAAGCCCTAGTTCAAAGAAATATTCACTTGCTTGATCGTAGGAAGTTTGAGTGCGAGAGCTTAGAAAACAAGTGCATTTTAGCTGTCGTCGCTCGAGAGGTTCCTTATGAGAGTATTTATGTGAGTGTTTGCCTGAAGTAGGAGAGTTGCTAGCTGAGTTTTCTGATATTGTGCCTAGTGAGTTACCAAGTGAACTACCACCTATGTGAGACATTCATCATGCCATAGATCTCTTATTCTTGGTTCACAACTGCTTAACCTGCAACATTATAGGATGAACCCTAAAGAGCATGCTGAATTGAATAGGCAAGTAGTAGAACTCCTTGACAAGGGCTTTGTGAAACACAACTTTAGTCCATGGTGCTATACCAGCTCTCCTAACTCCAAAAAAAGATGGTTCTTGGAGGATGTGTGTGGATAGTAGAGCCATCAACAAACTCACCATCAAGTATAGATTCCCTATCCTTGGACTTGTGGATATGCTTGACATGCTAGCTGGCTCTAGCTGGTACTCCAAGATTGACCTGCATAGTGGGTATCTCCAAATTAAATTTAGACCAAGAGATGAGTGCAATTGGCCTTTAAGATCCAGGATGGTTTATTTGAGTGGTTGGTCATGCCATTTGGACTTTCTAATGCGCCTAGCACTTTTGTGAGGGTTATGACACATATTCTACATCCATTCATAGGGAGTTCGTAGTGGTCTAGGTTGATAATATATTGGTCTACAGTAAGTCTAGGGCGGAGCATTTGATACATCTTCATGAGGTCTTTGCCTCCTTGAGGGAAGCGAAGGTGTCTGCTAACCTCAAGAAGTGCAGCTTCCTATAGTCGAGCATGCTCTTTCTTGGTTTTGTGATTTTTGCGCAGGGAATCCACTGATCTAGAAAAGGTTAGAGCCATTAGAGGGTGGCTTGGGCCTCGGATTATTATTGAGGTTTGTAGTTTTCATGGCCTTGCTATAGTTAGACTATTTCTGACCACCTTGCTTTGCAATATCTGAGCTCGTAGAATAAGTTGGGTGCGAAGCATGCTGGTTGGGTAGAGTTCCTCAATGAGTACACTTTTGTTCTTAAGCATCATTTCGGCGTTGAGAATAAAGTGGCCGATGGCCTTAGTAAGGTAATAGTTATTCTCCATATCTTGAGAGTTGAGGTCATAGGGTTTGATCGTCGGAAGGACGAGTACTCCACTTGCCCTGATTTTGGGATTATCTTTCAGGAGGTGAGTGAGGGCCACCATAGGGATTTTGTAGATTTCATCATCTGAGAGGTATACCAATTTAAAGGTACTAGGTTATGCATTCCTTGTACTTTAGAGATCTTTTAGTTTGGGAATTGCAGGCTATTGGGTTCGCTGGTCACCTAGGGAGGGATAAAACCATTGCCTTAGTTGAGGTTAAGTTTTATTGGCCTTCCTTAAAGGGGGATGTTGCTAGGACAGTGTCTCAGTGCTACACCTCTCAATTAGCCAAAGCTAAGAGACACAACATTTGCCTTTATACCCCTTTGTCATTGCCACACATGCCTTGGAGAGACCTAAGTATGGGTTTTGTTCTTGGACTCCCCAGAACTGCCTGGGGGCATGATTCCATATTTGTTGTTGTTGAAAGATTCTCCAAAATGCCACATTTCATTCCACATAATAAGACTTCCGATGCATCTCATCTAACTAAATTGTTCTTAAGAGAGGTCGTCAAATTGCATGGGTTGCCAACCTTCATACTGTCTGATAGGGATATCAAGTTCTCCAACTACTTTTGGAAGACACTTTGGAAAATGTGTGGAACTCACTGTTTTCTTCTGCTTGCCACCCTCAAACTGATGGGTTGACTGAGGTTGTGAATCATAGTCTTAGTGACCTATTTAGGTTTGTAGTGGGAGAAAAACAGGGCAATTGGGACTTGGTGCTGCCTACTGCTGAGTTTGCTTATAGTATTTCTGTGAATAGGTCCATGGGTAAAAGTCCTTTTGAGTGTGTATTCAGTTACAAACCCCATGCACCCATTGATCTTGTTCATTTGCCACCAGATGTCCGTATTTTTGAGCCTGTTGAGTCTTTTGTCCATAACATTCATGACCTACATGCTGAGGTTAGGCAAAAACTTGCTATGATTAATATGGATTATAAGCTTGCTACAGATATACATTGTAGAGCTAGAGATTTTAATGCAGGTGATTGTGTCATGGTTCACATAAAACCAGAGCGCTACCCTAGAAATTCTTTTAAAAAGTTCCATGCTTGTGCCATTGGCCCTTTCCTCATCTTTAAGAAACTTGGACCTAATGCATATTTACTTGATACCTACTCATATGGCCATTAGTCTAATTTTAATGTAGAGGATTTGACACCTTACCGAGGCACTTTTGAGCCTCCTGGTTTGCCATTTGATGCCCATGCAGGCTCAACAACTCCTCAGCCTCCCTCTATTTCTCGACCACAGGAAACAATGGAATCTATTTTGGATGACGAGTTTGAGATGTGTCCTTATGGTGGTTTTCATCGCTACTTGGTTTGGGGAGAGGTCGACCTGAGTCAGTTGCTACATGGTTTGTTGAGGATGATGTTCGTGAAAGCGCTCCTAACTTGCTGGAGTCATATCTGCAGTCCCACTCTACGGAGTAGAGTTCCTTTCAGCCAGGGGAGAATAATGGACCATCTGTAACCCCTAGGCCGCCCATTCGGAAAACGTATTTTAGGCGTAGGTTTAGGGAAGTTTAGGAAAGATGTGTATGGAGTACCTCTTTGTATTTTTAAGGATTTCATTTTAGTATTTGGGACTATATGTTTAGTTGGGTCCTATTTGTAAATATGTGTTAGTTTTATTAGTGGTATAAGTGTTGGATATGTTAGTTATTGTGCAATTACTGTTTGAATCAGATTGTAGTCTCTCTCTCTCTATTTGTAAATATGTGTTAGTTGTATTAGTGGTATAAGTGTTGGATATGTAAGTTATTGTACAGTTACTGTTTGAATTAGATTGCAGTCTCTCCTTTCTCTCTCCTGCAGGTTCTACTATTCTTCTTCTTCCTTCTTCCAACATTCGTCCTACATCACAAACTCAACAATAGGTAGCACTCATTGTCTTGTTTTGCTCCCAGTACACATCCAAGGAGCTTACTTAGCATACGATTAGGAACCTTAGTTTGACCTTAATTTCAAGATGACAAGTAGAAGACATTAAATTACCCACATGTCTTCCTATGTGTCTTCCAAAAGTAACTGAAAAACATGATTTCCTTATCAAACATTTTGGAATTTTGAAAGCCATATAGTTTGACAACCTCCCTAGAGAACAACTTAGGTACATGTGATGCATTAGAAGTCTCACCTTTCGGATCAAAATGTGATGTCTTGGAGGATTGACCAATTATAGTGAGAATATGAAATTGTTTCCTTGAGCTATTTTTGAGAGTCCAACAAATATGTTCATAAGTCTGTCCAAGAAATGTGCTATAAAGGAAGAGGAGTGTAAAGGTTGGTATCTATTCCCTAGATTTAGCTAGCTTACTTGTATGGCATTAGGATACTATCCTTTTCCATTCCTTTTCAAACCAGCTCAATAGAACTTATCCTCAACCAAGGCAATGGACCGAGGGCATTATCTCCACTCAAATGATTAGCTAGCCTATCAACGTGCAACTCTCAAATAAGGAAATTCTTGAAAGAAGTGCGAGGAATGCATGGTCTAGTGTCCTTGAATAGGTAACCTTACACTTGGAAAATTTGACATGCTCTCTACAGTTACCTTCACTTGCTTCCTGAAAAATTAGATTGAAATCATGACAAGAAGAATACTCATTCTTCAAGCTTTCAAATCCTATGACTTTGGTACTTATAAGAGAAAGAATGATTAGGCCGTCAACTACCCTATATTTAGCCTTTGAATGAAGTTTTAGGATAACTTTGTGCTCATTAAGAAACTCAACTAGCTTGCTTAACACTTTAATGTTGCAAAGTAAGGTGGTTGGAATAGACTACACAAACCCAAAGGGTAAAAGGTAACATCTCCAATGTTGTAGGGATCTCACCACCACATAAAACTCTTTGTGCTCTATTTCTATTTTTTTCCTATGAGACTTTCTCATTGAAAAATGCAATATGGTGTATCTCCTAACTTGAAACTTCACTTGCACTTGCCTAGAGGCATCATAAGAAAACTTAAAGACTTCCTCGAAGTTTGGATGCTTAAGCTCATCTTGCTTAATCTCTTGAAAAGCTCAGTAGTCAAGGGGTCCTAAGAAACTTCTTTTGCCTAAGATGGGAGCCATAATAGCGACAAAAACCCTAGCTATGTACTTGTAGGAAGTAGTTCAAGTCATGAAAGACATGAACTTTAGAATTGTTACAGGCTTAAGCCACTTCCTTGTGGCTATATTCATTTTAGGATATATACCTTTCGTAGTAACTAGAAACCAAGAAAGATATGCTTATTGAGGTTAGCATACAACATAACTTCCTTTAACATGATAAAAAATCTTTCCGGCATCAAAGATATTCCCTTGGAATGATATTCTCAAGAATCTCATTCCTAAGAAATAAGATGCTTGCATCATGGGAATATTTTTGTTTAGTTTGAATCCCAAGAATGTACGAGGGTTTTCATGTTAGCGTTTGGTTTGACATAGGATTCTTTGTAGGCATTTTGAGAAGATTAACATTTTGAGAAGATTAACATTATATCCTTGACCAGTGTTTATAAACAATAGATGAAGAATAATTATATTTTCAATGCAAAAACCTACTAAGAATTGTCCTAATTAAATCCATGTTCTAAAACATTCAAAGAATCATAAATTAAAAATATTCAACGCTTAATAATCCAACTAACCAAAATAATTGGGGGCACCTATAGTAGATAAGATAAGAAAGGGATGATTCAGAGGATTTGGGCATCTACAACATAGGCCAAATAGTGCACTAGTGAGGAGGAGTGAGCTAGTTGCTCTGGTGGCAATAGAAGGGTAGGGTTAGTACTAAAATAACTCAGAATCAGATAGTTAATTGTTTGAGGAAGTTGCCTATGGTTGTGTAAATTGGTGAAAAAGGATTCACGTTGCTAACCCCACCTAATGGGACTTATTGCTTGGTTTGTTGTATATTATATTATAATAATAATACTTTCATTTTTATTAATATTTTATTATTTGTATTATAGTAATAGTGTGTAACAATATTTATATTATGGGTTCATTGACCTCCAATCAACCAAAATAGGGAGGACAATTTGGTCTCGAAATAGGATTCCCATGAAACTTATGGGGGAGGGTAGGAATGAGATGCTCGTGTGTTGTGGAAATATTTCATTCCCAAGAATTTTAAGATGTTTGCATGTTAGATTACAGTGCCAAAACAAACGTGGGAATGTGATGCCATCTTGGGAATGTTGAAAGACGCTGCAAACCAAATGCCCCTTGGGGAAGAAGAACCAAACGATCCTCCCTAGTCCTACTATAGGCTAGTATTTTATCTAAATAGACCACCACAGAATTGCCCAATGAATCGGACACTAGGTATTGGGCATGTTATGAAGTCCAAAGGGCTTGACCAACCACTCAAATAAGCCATCTTGGCACTTGAATGTGGCTTTCCCACTCATCTTCTTGTGCAACTCTATTTTCATACCATCCACTGGACCACTACATAGATCAATTGTCGACAATTTTGGAGTACATGTTGGAGCAAGCTTACATATATAACATGTGGAATGCTATACTTGATGGTATTAATTGCTTTACCATCTATGTGCATATCCAAATCCATCTTTCTTAGGATAAAAAAGATTGCCATAGCACATGAACTAAGGCTATTCCTTATCAAGCTCATCTCCTATGGAAAGCAACTCAAAAGGAGCTCTCTTGTGGCGTCAAAAATTCCTCCACAATAGGTGACAACTCACAAGTAGGAGCCATTGGGGGTCAAGAAGAGCTAATAGGTACTCACTTCTCTTACTCTTTTTTTTGCCCTCAAATGCTTGAAGGCCTAGGATATGGATTCCTTTCCTAACTAGACAAGTGGGGCTTACCTATTTTGTTCGTAGGACGCTTGGGTGTGGGCTTAGTAGGGTTAAGAATTTGTTTCTTTCCTTTTTGCCTAAATGCATAGATGTTCCCTTTATCATGGTTCTTTGCTTTCAAATCATCTAACGAAGGATGGCATAAAAAGACTTGGATTATAGTCATTGGTAACATGTCATAATTGTTTCTATAGTTTCCCGATTGAGTGCTTACTAAACGCCTCTTTGTGGTCGGTAAATTGGTCTCGTACTAAAGCAATCCTTAAGGATGGGGGTGTAGCTTTGCTTTTGCATTCAACCTAACTTATGCAGATTCATTCTATCACCCCTATTGATGACTAACTTACAAGACCACCACATCTAATGTGCGGATGTCATTATCCATACTGGTAGACACAACATATTTCGCAGCACCAACATGGGTGCCATCTACCTTAGAGTCATCAACTATACCCTCATCTCTAGAGTATCCAATGGTATCTACAATTTGATCCTCACTCCCTTGTGGGTCAAATAGCTTGCATTCTAAAACTAAGGCTCATCAGGACATTAGGCAGCTATATGACCTCTAGCATGGCAATGATGACTTAAACTAAAGAACTACTAGCCTAAGATTCATTGAGAGATGCACTAGAATGAGTAATGGACTAGTGTTGCTCTATAGTCTACTTTCCTTAGAAGTAGACTAGGAAACATAATTTTAGATCTCGGTGCATAATGGTCGTAACAATCGTTAAATAGTAGTATTAGTGGCTAATGAGACCATTATAGGGTGGTATCTTGGAGGTCCTTTGATTCACAACTGTATCGGATGACAGAGTCTGTTATTGTACCGTAATGATGCTCTACAATCCTAGTGGTAGAAACATTAATCTTGCAAATTAGTGCATAATGATTGTAATTGCATAATAGTTTGAGTGGATTTTACTACTATTATATGGAAAAATCTTAGGTCCTTTGATTCGCAATCATCAATAGGCACTCACATGCCATTGTGGCTATGAATGGCGAAATAGGTTTTTGAGTCCTTTATTGCATCTGTTCTCAGTCTTTTCCCTTTATTGATGTTTACAAACATTTTTTTTGGGGGACGAATGATGACATTTTTATTAATATCCAAAAGCAGAGGACATGGACTTGGAGGACAAGACGTCCCCCTCGAGATCTAGAGAGTAGAAAAAAAAAAGTATATAAGTACTGAATTATAAAAGCATTGCCTTCCAATCTCTTTTGAGATCGGATAGTGATGATCCCCAAAAAGGACTAAGTGAGTGCACTTAAAGGGAAGCAAGGAGTATCACACTATCCCCTATAGCCATGAGCAGGTTGAGTGACCTTTAAAAATCCTAGCATTTCTCTCAATCCACAAGGTCTAAGGAATGGTGAAAACGACATCGCTCCATAGAGCTCTAGCATTTCTACTTTTCCAAGCTCCTGAAATCAACCAATAATAGCTCTTCCACCTTTACTAGTGCCACTCAGTCTTCCCGCATTTCTCTCAATCCACAAGGTCTAAGGAATGGTGAAAACGGCATCGCTCCATAGAGCTCTAGCATTTCTATTTTTCCAAGCTCCTGAAATCAACCAATAATAGCTCTTCCACCTTTACCAGTGCCGCCCACTCTTCCAAAGCTGTGATGCCACCCTGCGATGGATGGAGAGATGAGAATTCCTGTCATTGCATTCATAGCGCATAATTCAAATGTCATGACTAAGAGCCTTGTTGGCCCTTGTTCTTTGAAGAAAATCATGCATGTTAATTTTTTCTAGGATCATAGTCTAGACAAAGGTACGAATCTTTTGGGTTACGTTGGCCCTCCAAAGAATGTGGTTCCAATGGTAAAGGTTAGGGGATGGGGATTTCAAAAGGTGTGAAAGAAAGGATTTAGAAGTGAGCATACCCGATGAATATTTACTAAAACAATTTTGTAAGTGTTGTTTTTTCATATAGCAGCTCCTAGCATCTCTCTCATCGAGACTGAAAGCTTGGTGATCCCCTCCCATCTCCTTTAGAAAGACCCTTACCCCCTTGAGTGTCTTCCTTTCTCTAACACGTCATGCCATCATCTTGTTTAAGAGGTCAGCTCATATCCTCATGTCTCTTCCACACGATTTGAGCTCGTCGTACCTATATCTACTGTTTGTAACTTGCAGAGCCCGCTCGTAACATTGCAGAACACTTGTCCGACTTCAAACCATCTTGCCAAACAACTTTTGAATTTTGCAGAATCATGTTCGTAACTTGTAGAACACTCGTCCTCCATCAAAATCATCCTCCCAAACAGCTGAAACTCCTTGTGAACACTATTAAGAGCCTTGCAACCCAAAATCACCCCTTCGTTGGAACCTAAAGGAACATCGACTCTTGTATCTCTGTTGTTTGGTGCATCCAATACTGACACCTCAATTTCCATCGTTTGACACATCCATGACCACAGGTACTCCACTCAGCTCACCTGCAAACCTTTGTCCCACACCATCATAATTGCCAAATCTTGCTGCACCTAACTTCGATCCTTTAAGCACTCTTTTGAATCCTATAGCCTTATTCTTTATCCTATTATCTAGAATATCAATATGCCTTCTTCAGTCAAGATAGATAGAATAGTCTTCTTTTTTGATTTGGATTACTTTGACACGAGCTCTCAAAATTTTGAATAATGTTGGGATAAGGTCTCTCACCGTGTATTTCTAAGCAATGAGGTCCAATGAACCTAGGAACAATTGTTGAAATTTTGGATAATTTCCTTAGATTTTGTGTCAAACCTTTTCAGACAGAAGATTGTTGTGGAGAAATTGTCATATTTTGGGGAAAAATTTTCTTTAAGAATATCAGAGGGCAAGGAAGCATAAGGTTGGTGGATCTTCTAGAATTTATTGAAAGGAGATGAAGGCAAAGTGAAGCGAAATAATCAAAAAGTTCTACGCTGGTCATGTAGGAAGTGTGGTTTCATAGACATATAGAAGTGAGAAGGTAAGTCCTATGCATAATGGGCTGCCAAATGATCCTATGCAGTGACCATGGTTTAAATAAAGGCCGCGACCGTTACGTAACGCTATTACGTAACGGTTTTTTGGGGTACCGATACCATTACACACTGCAAAATCGGTGGGAAGAAAAACCACAGCCGTAGTAGCCATTACGGACTGCGACCGTTACGTAACCGTTGCAGGACTGTTATACCAAAAAAATATTTTATTTTTTACTTCTCACTTTTTCCCTCTCTTTCATATATCATTCTCAATATACCAAGTAGCAAGAGGGGGAAAAGATTATAATGAGGATGACAAGGATACAAAATTAATATTTCTTTAAATACTAACAATAGATGCATTAATTAACAATTTGTAAATACTAACTCGTTAGGAAAATATTTTATTTTTGATAATATTAGTAATGTGATATTTATGTTCTATATTTTTCAACTTCAACCTTCTTTCTTTTCTAGCTATTTTATATTTGTATTATTCGTATGTCTTATGTGTCTAATAGATTAATGGAGTGTATAATGTATTTTGTTTTACTAATTAATTTAGCATACATAAGAATTTATCACATATTAGAAAAATGAGAAGTATATATATGCACGCACACAATTTTTATTTCAATGGTGGTTTAAAACAAATGTAAACTTGTTGCCCTTACCAAATAATTTAGTTACACGAACTAAAGGATCCAAAATACACTAAAACTCTTTTTAAGAAGGACTAAAAGCTTAAAACATGCAAGTATGCTAATATGCACAAGATTATGCGTGCTTTAAAAAAATTCACGGCCGTTACACCCGCTTCCCGTTATGTAACATCCGTTACTCCTGCTTCCTGTTACACCCATTACCGTTATGTTATGTTACCTGCTACTGCGATTTAAAACCATGGCAGTGACGATGAAGAATGGAGCTATGCTTGATCAGAGATAGGGAATTCTAGTGATTCTAGTTTGAAAATTCAGAAGGAAAAACCTTGAATTTGGAAGGAGCAAATTTGTGGGAGAGAGATTTTTGAGCATTAACTAGGCCTAAATCTCATTCAAAATTCAAAAATTTCCCTCCTACGATTACTAGACTGAAAGTTAGGTTGAAGATAGTTGGAAGTGGACACTAAGTTGTATGTTGCACGATTTGAGCCTAGAGGCCTTGTTTTGAAGCTTGCTTTCCTGGTAGGCCCAAGATATCTTCAAATGGGTTGGATCCATGGGTCTAGCTTGGGTGGAAAATGAGAAGTCCAACAAAAAGCTAGAACCAAATGAGGGATTTGGCTTGACTGTTAGGCGCTTGGGAGATATACATCCATGTGAGACGAAGATAAAGAGATTGCAGAAGGAGAGTAAGGAAGTGGAGATGCTAGAGTTTTCGAAAAGGGAAGACTTGTGAAGATGGATAAAAAAAATGGCTCTCTAGAGAAACTCTCCTCTCCTCCATCCTCCCTCCTCTCTCTCTCTCTCTCTCTCTCTCACACACACACACGCACACACACACACACACACACACACACACACACACACACACACACATGCACATAGATGCATTGAGATATGGCTTCGAAAGTAGACAATGAAAAATCGTTTGATTCAGATCGAAGGGAAGACCTTCAATATGAGAATCAATAAGGTGGGGGAAACCCCTTACTTGTTCGTTTTCAAGAAAAATATTACTTGTAATAGATGGGTAAGATTCTCCAAAGAGGCTATTAGTTGGTTTACCGATGCTCTATCAATTTTTGGTCAGATGGAAAGGGGTTTCGAAGGGTTCATCTTGGAAACATACAATATTGGATATCGATTCGATTGACTAAGGTGGGAAAATTTGTGGAGTTAGGACTTGGGTGGAAAGATGAGCAGTATTCAGTATTCGTCTTTGGTTGTGCTAAATTTGAAGGATGGATAAGTTTTGCAAAGGGTTTCTGCAATATAGCGGATGTTTGCTTTTTGTTTTGGACTTGGGCCAGGTAATTGAAAAGGAGGAGCTTTTTTTTTTAACCAAGCTGGGCCAATTAATTGAACAGACCCATAGTTTTGGTAATAAGGATTCATATCATTTTTTTGGAAACAAAGGAGGTTTCGCCTCAGATGGGTCATTTTCAGTTGGGCCATTCTTTTAAACATGGCCATTGTTTGAATAATGCTGATAGAGCCCAACATGTTGAAACAAATATTCTAGATGTTCAGTTTTCAAATAAGGCCCAAGATAAGTCTTCTATTGCTATCTTTAAAGACCAAGATTGTGCGTTTGGGAGTGAAGGATTGAAAAGAGCACGCTTGCGAGAAGATGTAATAGAAGGAAATTCTCAGTTGGAGTAGCATCTAACAGAAGTTGGAGGGCAAATTAAGGGAGTTCAAGAGCAGCCTACATTTCAAACCTAGTTTTTTCTCATTAAAGGGTGTAGATGGCCAAGGGACTTGATAGATATGTTGTCTTCCAAGCAGAATCCTGGTACAAACCCTAGCTTGCAGTGCTTATTTTCTAAGCAGAATCATGATGATCAAGATGGTTCTCATTCTTCATTAGTAAGAAGTAAGAGCACTGAAAGGATTAGGGGGAAAGTGGCGGTAAAGTAAAGTCTTGTTTATAAGCAGTTTTGGAGCTTTTGTTGATGATTCTATTCTTTTAGTGGGACAAGAGATTCCAGTAGTAGAGAAGACCTCTAATGGGTCTTCTAGTGTGGTTAACAGAGGGGTTTCATTAAAATTCATGATTCTTGTGAGGTCGACAGTCATGGGAGCAATGCTGGTTTTTTGGGGGGGGGGGGGGATCAAATAGTTAGAAAGAAAATTCAAATATGATCAAGGTTTACACTCATCAGAAAGCAGAACTAATGGGTGCTGAAATGAGAACAAGTTTGAAAAAAAAAGTGAGCTACTTTTGTTGAGATAACAATAAAAGTGTTGAGAAGAGATGTAGGAGGTAATTTTAGCATAATGGAAGAATCACTTAGCCAGAAGGGTGGGACCAGTGAGGGGTTGAGTAGCTGCAAGGAAAAAAAAGTTAGGGAGATTTTTCAGATAATGACAATGTGGACATAAGTGATTTCGACTGTGATGGGGATTTGCTTTCAAATGAAATTTGGGAATAATGTATGTGCCACCTCCTCCATTTGAAGGATTGGAGGAAATTAATATTTTTGAAAATGATGGTACGGAAGAAAAGCAATTGGGAAAAGATGGAATTTTGCCCTTACCTATAGAGGTCTGTCAGGAAAATCTTCAAACTCAGCATTTGTTGGGTGAATAGGGTCTACACATGCTAGATTACAGAGAAAATGAAACTCGGATGGATGCTGGTAAATCTAAGATTAAGAAGAGTTAGAGGGAATTAGCAAAATTGAAATGTTTGGAGAATTACGATTGGAAGGGTTTAAAGAGGGGTTTTCTTGAGTAATGTTTGTGTAGTTTTATTTTTATTTTTTGTTTATTTTCGCCTTATTGGGGAATTCTTGTCCTCACATGTGATGTAATTTCTATTTCTCTCTCTTAATACATCTTCTGTTATAAAAAGAAAAAAAAGAAAGATCGATTAGTGCAATTTTTCGATCAATTTGGAGAGTCACAGACGGCATTGAAAGAAAAGAAAGGAAAATCTGTTGTTAATATGCTGAAGACTTCAGGAATCTGAAGGGAAACAGAAAGATGTTTGAAAATTCGAGGGGGGGGGGGGTGGGGAAGAAAGTGGCAAGCTGGTTTTTTTGCAACCAGTCGGTCAGCTAGGGAGGAAGGGAGTCAACGCTGAGTGTAAAGTAAGGTACTTCTGCTGCTAACCTTTTGAATTTCCAGAATAGTAAAAATGGAGTTGGAGGTGCAGAAGAATATCCAGAAGATGCAGATAATAAAGACCTTGAAAGAAGGTTTTATTGCACAAAATTGTGGAAAATGCAGCACAATCTTCTAAGGGAAAAACAGAGAAGAAGGCTGCCAGAATTTGATAATGAATTGGAAGATTGGGATGAAAAGATAATAATCTGTTGCTGAAACAGATTCGGGAAGTCGAGGATGTTTGTTTGACTCCTTCTTAGCTGAAAGATTTGGAAACCGTGGAGGGTCCTGAGGATATCATAATTGTGTGAATGTTGTGTGAGGTGAAAACTCAAAACAGGAGGCACCTTTGAAGGAGGCAGAGGCTTTCAGTGGGTCTTCTTGTTCTGAACAATCAAGTAAGATTTTTTCAAGTTTCTCTATAGGTCCAGGTAATCTTTTTGATGAGGAAGCTTTGGCTAAAGAAATTCAAAGGGATAACTCCTCTTGGACCTAATTTCTTTTTCATTTTGGGACTGATCGTTATTCTGGGGTGATACTTTATTACTTGCAATAAGTTAATTAATTCTGGCAATGGTATCTTACTTATACCTGTGGCTGATTGTATTGGAAAGAATTTCCTTTTCTGCCAAGGAGAATTAGATCCTATAGTAAGGATTTTAATTCTTGATCCATTAGGAAATCAGAGGGACAGCCAAGACCCTCAGGAGCTTCTAGATAGGATGGGGTGTTTTGTTGTTAACCCTTCAGGCCAGGCTGTAAAGGTGGTTCTTTCCCCCAGAATCTATGATAGGAAAAATAGGAGGGTGGAGAAAGAGGGTTAGCGGGTTAGCGGCATATGGTGATAGAATGATGATCTTGAGTTGGAATATTAGTAGTATGAGCCATGGTTTTAAATAACGGCCGCGACTGTTATGTAACGCCATTATGTAACATTTTTTTGGGTTACCGATACCATTACGCACTGCAAAATCAGTGGGAAGAAAAATCACGGCCGTAGTGGCCATTATAGACTGCGACCATTACGTAAAGGCCGCTACGACTGTTATGTAACTGCTATAGAACTGTTACATCAAAAAAATTATTTTATTTTTTACTTTTTCTTCTCACTTTTTCCCTCTCTTTCATAAATCATTCTCAATATACTATGTGGCGAGAGGGGTGAGATATTATAATGAGGATGACAATGATACAAAATTTACTATTTCTTTGAATACTCGCAAGAGATGCATTAATTAACAATTTGAAAATACTAACTTGTTAGGAAAATTTTTTATTTTGATAATATTAGTAATGTGATATTTATGTTCTATATTCTTCAACTTCAGCTTTGTATTATTCATGTCTTATGTGTTTAATAGATTAATGGAGTGTATAATGTATTTTGTTTAATTAATTAATTTAGCTCACATAAGAATTTATCACAGATAAGAACAATGAGAGGTATAAATACGCACAAAAACGTAATTTTTCTATCAATAGTGGTTTAAAACAAATGTAAACTTGTTGCCCTTACCAAATAACTTAGTTACTCGAACTAAAGGATCCAAAATACACTAAAACTCTTTCTAAGAAGGGCTAAAAGCTTAAAACATGCAAGTACACTAATATGCACAAGATTGTGCGTGCTTCAAAAAAATTCATGGCCATTACACCTGCTTCCTGTTATGTAACATTCGCTACCCCCGCTTCTGGTTACTGTTACATTACCAGCCTATCCGCTACTGCGATTTAAAATTTTGGTTTGGGCTGCCTTACTAAACGTTGTTAGATTAAAGAGATCATTTTTAAGGTTGTGCTAGATGTTGTTATGATTCAAGAATCTAAATAAGAAGTGGTGGGTGGTTTTCTTGTTAGGAGTATTTGGGAGTCCAGGTTTAGAGATTGGGTTTGGTTACAGGGTCTTCGAGGGGGGTATTGTCATCATTTGGGATACCAGATTTGCTAGTAAAATAGATGTTTTTACTAGTTCCTTTCTGTGTTTGTGTCTTTTGGATGTTAAAAGAAAGGGCCAATGGCGGTTTACCTCGGATTATATACAGAATGTCTCCCATTTGAGGAGTGTTTTGTGGGATGAATTAGTTGTGATCTATGGGTTGTGCTCCCCCTATTTGGGTTTTTTTTTTTTTTTGGGGGGGGGGGGGGTTGATTTTAATGTCATAAGATCGTTTAATGAGAAATTTTGAGGCTTTAGGATTATCTCATGTATAAGAGGTTTTGATATTTTTTATTAAAGAGTGTGATATGAGAGATATTCCACTCGAGTGCCCAATTATATGGCTTGCCAAGGGTAATAGATTAGTGGTTGCTAGAATTGATAGGCTTTTGTTTACCAATGAGTGGGAATAAAATTTTCCTATTCTTATTTTGAAAGTATTTCCTAGAGTGGTTTCTGACGATTGTCCCTTGGTTATTGAATTTAATCCTATTAAATGGGTCTTGCTCCATTTAGATTTGAGAGTATGTGGTTGACCCATCATGATTTTCAGAATCAGGTTAGGATTTGGTTGGGAGAGCACACTATGGAAGGTTGGGAAGGCTTTTATTTTATGAAAAAATTGATATGCTTGTAATAAAAATTAGAAAGTCACTATTTGGAGGTTTCTGGTGATGTTCATTCTAGAAAAAAAGGTATTCTTAAGGAAATGGGTGCGATTGATAGATTGGCTAAGGAGGGACTTCTTTTTTAGGACATTGTTTGTAGACGAGCCTAGTTGTGCAATGAGTTTGAAAAGTCGTCTTTAGGGAGGACATACGTTGGACAAAAAAATCTAGAATCAATTTGGTCAAATATGGGGATTTTAATTTTGGACTCTTTCATAGGGTGGCAATTGGTAGGCAAAAAAAGAATTTTATTAAAGATCTTGAGGATGATAGTGGAGAGATTATTAAGGATCCTGTTTGTATTAAGAGTTTGATTGCAGATTTCTATAGGAATCTCTTTCATGTGGAGGATGATGGAAGAATCATGGTTGAGGGTTTGGGTCGGTGTTCTATAGCAGAAAATGAGGCTACTTGAGGAAGAGGAGATCAAAGATCGATTTTTGAGATGGATAGAGAGGCCCTAGGACTAGATGGCTTTACAATAGCTTTCTTTCAGGGTTGTTGGGAGATCTTGAAGGGAGACATTCTGAAGTTTTTATTGAATTTTTTGATAATGAAGTTGTAAGGAGGAGTGTCAATTCTACTTTTATCACCTTGGTACCCAAAACAAGAAGGTGCTGTTAAGGTTAAGGACTTTAGACCAATTAATTTGGTTACTAGTGTTTAAAAGGTCTTGGCTGAGGTGCTTTTTAGAAGATTAGCTAATGTTCCGGTGGACATATCTATTAGCTATAGAGTGCTTGTATAGGTAAAAGACAACTCCTAGATGCTGCCCTCATAGCTTTGAGGTAGTTGAGGATGCTATTTGATGGAATAAGAGGGGGATTGTGTTGCAATTGGACTTTGAAAAAGCTTATTGCCGGGTGAGTTGGAGTTTCTTGGATAAGGTTATGGCTAGAATTTTTTTTTGTTTGAGGTGGAGGAAATGGATTAGAGGGCATTTATCTTTTGTGGTATTTTCTGTCTTAGTTAATGGCGAGGCTAAGTCTTGGTTTCGTGTGTCTAGGGGTCTAAGATAGGGTGATCCCCTCTATCCCTTTCTTTTTACTATTGTGGTGGATGGTTTGAGTAGAATGATTAAGAGAGTTGTAGATAGAGAGTTGGTGGAGGGTATTAACATATGTGATGAGGATTGTACCATTTCGCATGTTTAGTTTGCAGATGATACTATTCTCTTCCTATCAGACAATGAGGAATGCTTCTCTTCCTTGTTGGCTACATTATAGATCTTTGAGAAAGCGTTTAGGCTGAAAATCAATTTTTCTAAGAGTGGTCTGGTAATGTGGATCCTTTTGTTAGTGTAGCAGGATATGCTGCTTTGACTTGGCTTATTATGTATCTAGGTATTCCCTTAGGTGCTAATCCTAATCACTATTTTAAAAGGCGAAGGCGTAAGGGGAGGTGTTTTACTCTCTGCGAGGTGAGGCATAAGCCTTTTGGGACTATATTTTTTAAAATAATTAATAAATAAAAAAATTATATATATATTATTAAAATGAGAAAAATGTTAGAATAATGGAGAAAAAATAAAAACATAATTCTTAAGTGTCATATAGGCCAATTCTAGCTAACAAACTCGAACAATGCATGTTAAAAATAAGCCATAAGTTTTCAAAAAGAAGAGAGAGAGCCAAATTACAGCATCACATTGTCTCATCATCCAAATTTCTAATTTCTAAGATTCTAGTAAATCTTAATCAACAAAGTTTAGAGGGAATTAACAAGATCTTCATCAACGTCCTCATCTTCATCATTATCATCTATAATAGGAGTTCTTCCACTAATAAATTCCTCTGCCACTTCAACATCATTGTCTTCCTCAATTGTTTCCAATGTTGGCCTCTTGCCTTTGTCTTGAGTGCCTACATATTCAATAAAGCTATAGCTTAGGAGTTAGGAGAAATGGAGAATTATAATTTAGTGTATTCAAAGATGACTATTGATATGTATGTACTCAAATTCTCCCAATAATCACTAAGCTTCCTTTTTCTAGGAAGATTAGAATGCGAGCTACCAGAAGCTTGTGTTGTTTGAGCATCATCTCCTTCAAGAGGTACCACAGGCAAAGCTCTAATAGCATCAACATCTTGGACATTTTCATCATCAACCCAAGAAGTATCTTTTGGGTGGATAGGTTCTTCCTTCTCTATGATCCATTCATCATCTGAAGCTACTTCTGGCTTCAATATTGGATCATAATTTTGTCTTCTTCTTATAGCTCTCTCCCTCAGTTTGGTGTTGTACTCGACGTAAACTAGAGCATTCAATCTCTTGTGCTCTAATTTATTCCTCTTTTTCGTATGAATCTACAATTGAGTTTAATCCATTTAAATTTTTAGATATTAGAAGATAATTTCATATTTGAGTGAAACCATAATAACATGGCATTTGTAAGATGTAAGAAGTAAGAACCTGCTGAAATGTGCTCCAATTCCTCTCTCATCCTCTAGTACTACATGTCAGGCTAAGAACACGAATAGAAAATTTCATCAATTTTGGGGTCTTTATCCCAAAATGCTTCCACCAATTAGCTACAAAATAAAAAGAACATGTTTAAGTTCCAAGTTATAAGAAGAAACAAGGATAGAGTACTACTAATTAACTATTTTTTACTGAAATATTATTTTTACCCGAGCTTCTCAACATTCTGGAGTCAACAACCACTCGAGTCCTAAAATCCCCTTGTGCATTATCAAACAAATCCAATTGGATGTCTGCAGTTAGCCTCTCCTCATATGTCAACATTCTATCCATGCATTCAAATAGCCCTTTCTTCACTTCTTCATAATCAAAGAAGTTCTCCTTGTAATGCAATTGGGGATTTAAATAATATCCTGCAGCATGTAAAGGGTGATGAAGTTGTGGAGTCCATCTGTCACCTATTTTTCTCCAAATGGGTCCATGCTTCTTCTCATTTCTAGAAAAAATTGCAGCAATTTTTTCCTTACCTGAATCCATCATCTCATAGAGAAATCCCATGGGCTGGTCTTTCCTTAGAATCAACTTCCCTTAGAACACGCACAAGAGGGACAACACTCTTGATAACATACGCCACGTGAGGCCAAAAATGTTGGTCAAATAAAACTATTGGGCAAGTCCTTATACCTTCATGCATTTTTGCACATGTAGAAGTACACCACATCTCCGAAGCGAACATAGATTGAAGGCCTCGCTTTTGTTTGTAAATGCTTTGAAGTGTCAAAAATGCAACAGCAGGCATAGTAGTTAAAAGAGGTGCAAGGCGCAGTGAGGCGAAGAGGCTTGCGCCTCATACCAAGTTGGGGCGAGGCGACTTGCAAGAGGCGACGCTAGGCGAGACGAGGCACAGTGGGGCGACAGGCGCAGTGAGGCGTGCCTTGTGAATTTTTAGTCATTTAAAGGAGAGAAATAGCCACAGCCAGACCCGTAGCCCTCATTCGACTTGAATAAACAGAGCCCTAGCCCCTTTCGGCCCTTCGTGAGTTCGTCTGCGAGCCTTCGCGACTTCGTCTTCGAGCTTCGAACCAAGATCGTGAGTTCATCTTCAACATTTTGAAGAAGCACGACCCTTTGCGACTTCGTTCAAACCAGCCGGAGCCCTCACGAGTTCGTATGCCTGCCTTCGAAGTAGCTGTGAGTTTGTTTGCCTGCCTTCGAACACGACGTGAGTTTGTCACGTCGTCTTTGACATTTCGAACTAGCAGCGAGCTCGTATTTGAGCCTTTGAACTTTTGTAAGTCTTCTTCTTCTTCTTCTTCTTCTTCTGCTTCAGTTGCTGCTTGCGTCCTACTGCTTCTCTTCTTCTTCCGGCTGCCTGCTTACTGCGTTTTGCTGACTACTGACTGTTGCCTGCTGCTTCTCTTCTTCTTCTTCTTCTTCTTCTTCTTCTTCTTCATATGTAAGCTTATAAATTAAATATTTAGTTTAATTAATGTAAGCTTATAAATTATAACTAATACATAATATTTATTCTTTTTACTGAAATTTAGCTACTGTTTTTTAATTTGTAATATTTAGTTTAATTAATGTAAGTTTATAAATTATAACTAATACATAATATTTATTCTTTTTATTGAAATTTAGCTACTGTTTTTTATTTTGTTTGGAAATGCATTATACAAGTCTTAAATTTTAAATGGGTTATTGTCTAGATTAGGCTATTAGCTACTAATACAATATGAGTTATTGTCTAATTTGCCTGAAATATATGATGCATTGTTTTTTTAGTTAGGATACAGGATACCAAGTCTAAAATCTTAAATGAATTCTAGTTTTGGATGTGAGGCCTTGACAAAGAGAGATCCCGCATGGAAGTATGCACATTTGGAGGATCAGAAAAATAGAAGTAATTAGACTTGCAATTTTTGTGGTAAAGTCACAAGGGGAGGAATATTTCGGGCAAAACAACACATTGTCAGAGGATTTCGAAATGTGAAAGAATGCTCTAAGTGCCCTACTCATGTATGTGAGGAGATTAAAGAGTATATGTTGAAGAAAGATATGGAAAAGGAGGAAAATGAGCTATTGCCCGACTTTGATGATATAGATCATTATGGTGAAGATAAAGTTCAAGAAATTGACACTCGTGGCAAGAGAGGGCTTACTGGTGATGGAAGTAAAAGATCATATCAATCCAACTTGAAGAAACCAAAACAAAAGGGGCCTATAGACTTGTTTTTTACTCCCGATCCAAAGAAAGCGGTTCAAGCTAGGAAAGAAGGGAAGATGAAACAAACATCAATAAATGAAGCGTACAAGAAATAACTAAGAAAAAAGGCAATGGGAGATTTTGCTAGGTGGATGTACGATGTTGGAATACCATTTAATGTTGTGCGTCTGAGTAGCTTTGTAGTGGCACTTGAATCGATTGGACAATATGGTCCTGGAATAAAGCCACTTAGCTATCATGAAGTGAGAGTTCCTTACCTAAAGGAGGAAATTGGTCGAATGAAAGAGTTGTTGAAGGTCCATAAGGATGAATGGGCAAAATATGACTGCTCAATTATGTTTGATGGTTGGAGAGATTCGGTTGCTAATACGGACATAATAAACTTCTTAGTGAACTCTCCAAGGGGATCAATATTCATCAAGTCTATTGATGCTTCTAATCTTGTCAAGAATGCAGATAGAATGTACAAATTACTTGATGAGATGGTAGAGGAAATTAGAGAATCAAATGTGATTCAAGTAGTAACTGACAATGCGTCAAACTATGTTGCAGCAGGTAAGAACTTATTGTTTATTTTAATATTTTAATGGCTTCATTCCTTGATTTTTGAACAGGGAGATTGTTGGAAGCAAAAAGGCCACATTTATATTGGACACCGTGTGCTGCTCATTGCATTGATTTAATTTTGGAGGATATTGGGAAGATGCCTTCAATTCATGCAACTTTGAAAAGGGCAATTTTTTTGAATGGTTATATCTATAACCGTGTTGGTGTGGTGAACTTGATGAGACAGTTCACTGGAGGAAAGGAGTTACTAAGACCTGCAGTTACAAGATTTGCAATTGCCTTCATCACCCTTCATTCAATCCACCTTCAAAAGAACAACTTGAGAAAGATGTTTACTTTTGAAGATTGGAATACTACTAAATGGGCAAAGGAAGCAACTAGCAAAAGAGCAGCTAGTATTGTTTTGATGCCTACTTTTTGGAGTACCATCGTCTATGCTCTTAAGTTAATAGGCCCACTTGTTCGTGTACTCTGTTTGGTTGATGGGGAAAAGAAACCTGCAATGGGATACATTTTTGAAGTAATGTATAGGGCTAAGGAAGCCATAGCTAAGGTTTTCGGTGAGGGAGGATAAATTCAAGGAGGCATTTGAAATTATTGATACGAGGTGGGGATGCCAACTCTATCAACCGTTGCATGCAGCTGCACACTACTTGAATCCGGAATTTTTCTATTCAAACCCCAACATTTTGCAAGATGAAGAAATTATGATGGGTTTGTACAAATGTATTGCAAGGTTACTGCCAACTATTGAAATGCAAGATAAAGTTTCAAATGAGTTGGAAAAATACAATGCCGCTAGTGGCGTCTTTGGAATTAGTTTGGCAGTGAGACAAAGGAAGACAAAAGCACCTGGTAAAGTGGCATTTGTACTACCTCTTTCTTTTTGAAAATTATTTTTGCTATTTACCTAGTAGGTATTCATTTAAAATTTATTTTATAACAGCGCAATGGTGGATGGCATATGGATCAACAACTCCAAACTTGCAAAAGTTTGCTGTGAAAATTTTTAGCCTCACGTGTAGTGCTACCGGCTGCGAAAGAAATTGGAGCATATTCCAACATGTAAGTCATTAGTATATCGTGTATTAATTATTAAAGAACAAGAACTACCAGTCTACTGCTTTTTAGAATCATTATTTACCATATTACTTTAAACTTTTTGCAGCTTCATAGAAAAAGGAGAAATAGGCTATCCCAGTAACGCTTGAATGATTTGGTATTTGTGAAATATAATCGAACTCTGAGGCGTCGATACGAAAAATGTGACACCATTGATCCCATCCTCCTAAAGGACATTGATGATAGTAATGAGTGGTTGATTGGTAGGATGCATGGCGATTCCGATGAGGATGATGAACTTGTGTTTGAAGATGATAATTTGACTTGGGATTTTGTTGCTAGAGTTGCTGGACTAAATAAACCCCCGCATCACGCTAGATCAAGAATAAGTACAAATATGCCATTATCGTCTAGAGGAAGAGGAAGAGCTTCATCTAGCAATGCAACCAGTGTTAGGGGTCGGACCACAATGTTGGAACTTGTAGATGAGGATGAAATCCAAGTGGATAGTGCAGAGGAGACGGAAGAGGAAAAAGATGTTGGAGAAAACAATTCTAATGATGAAGAGGAAGATGATGGTATTTTTGCAGACTTAGTTGATGATGAGTGATGATTGAGGAGGTTTTTTAGATTTTATACTTTGAAATCTTTTATTATACTCTTTTCTTTTGATGTTGAACTATGTTGAATTGTTGATGCTTTTGGGTTTCGTCTTGGCAATTTTATTAAATTTCCAATTTTGTTATTTAATGTTTTGGCATTTTAAATTCTAATATTACTAGATATTCATATGTTCATATATCAATTACCCCAAATAGACATTTTACACCATTTTAATAATTGTGCGCCTCACCTTCGTGAGGCGTGCGCCTTCGCCTCGCACCTCGATTCCAAAGACCTTTTGCGCCTCGGCTCGCTTCGCGCCTCTGACTACTATGACTGTAAGGCGGATGAGTTCTTTGTTGTTGGTGAAATGCTTCCTCATCATTGCAAGTACATAGGAATGATTATAAATAAATTTTACAACTTGCTTAGCCTTTAGGATTGTGCTTGCATGGATCTCCAATTTTGCAATATCCTCCAACATGAGATCCAAACAATGTGCAGCACATGGAGTCGAATAGAGCTTCTCCCTCTTTTCCATAAGCTTTTTTCCACCATTATCATGTTCTTTGCATTTTCAGTTATCACCTGCACAACATTCTCCTCACCAACTTTCTCAACCACCTCATCCAATACTTAAACAGCAAATCACCATTTTTTTTTATATAATTAGAAGCATCAATGGATTTTAAAAACCATTTACCAGTAGGACTATTCACAAGGAAATTAATCAAGACCCTTGAACACCCATCTGTCCATCCATCAATCATGATAGAACATCCATATTCCTTCCAAGTTTTTTTGTGGTCTTTCAACATGTCATCGATGTCTTTCACTTCATCTTTAAGGATCCGCGTCCTCATCTCAGTCATAGATGGAGGCTTGAAAGCTGACCCATAATTAGCAATTCCATCCACCATAACATGCCAATATATGTCATCCATCAAATTAAATGGTAAAGCATCGTTGAACACACAACAGCCAACTTTCCTACACACTTCATTTCTTTCTTCCTTCTTCCATTTTGAGTTTAGAGTGGATTGTTTGGTCTGTGAAAATGAAAACTTATCCATTGGACCTCTAGCCCTAGGAGTTTGGCCACTCCCACTATTTTGCTACTCAAAATATCCAACATTAGACCTAGCACTCTGACTCCCTCCTCCTGGACCTTGCCCAATCTCTTCAAGAAATTCATTTCTTTTACCCTTCTCTTCTCGGAATTTTTTAAGAGCATTCTTGCACTCATTACTCACGTGTTGAGGGGCTTTTGGGCAAGGTTTCATTCCCTTGTACTAGCCAAATGATGTTTAAACCCTTTGACAGTCCCACTGCAATGTTGATCACAAAATTTGCATCTAAAATATTTTTCAACTTCTTTTATGTATTTCCAAACAAAATCTTTTTTTTTTTTTTTTTTGCCCCTTGGAATCAGCTTCAAACATTTCAGCAGGTGCAACAAGATTTAACTTAAGCAATTAAAATATGAAACGAAAACCTGAGAGACGAATAAAGAACTTAGACATGTCGGACAGAGACTTTGAAAGAGAGAGAGAGAGAGAGAGAGAGAGAGAGAGAGAGAGAGAGAGCAAAGGCTTCGAGAGAGAGCAGAGGCTTTGTCGAGCTTCGTCCAGACTTTGAAAGAGAGAGTAGAGGGTTCGCCAAGCTTTGTCGAGCTTTATCGAGTCTTCCAAAGAGAGAACAGATGCTTCGTTGAGGCTTCGAGAGAGAGCATAGGCTTTTTCGAGCTTCGTCCAGGCTTCGAAGAGAGAGCGAAGGCTTCGTCAGGCTTCGGCAACAGAGCAGAAGAGAGAAAGCTTTGTGGGAGAGAGGGGGAGGATAGGGTTTAAGTGTGTTTTGGGTTCTGGACTTATAAAATTGTGTTTTAACCCAGGAATACCGAAAGGCATACGCCTTGCCTATGAGGCTTAAAAAAGCGTGGTTTTTTTGTCTAAGGCATACACTTTGTTGGCTGAGGCGAATGCCTTCTTGGATTTATGCCTTTACACATATGCCTTGAGGCGTTTTTGTCCCAAAATGCTCGAGGCGCGCATCAAAAACGCCTTTCGAAACATTGATCCTAATGTAGGCTCCTTTTGGGACCTTGTTTTTGAAATATTAGCTAGGAGATTGGAGGGGTTGAAGAGATCCGTCTTCACTCAAGGGTGCCATATTACCCTCTTTCACGCTTGTTTATGTTCTATACCTTTGTATTACCTTTCTCTTTTTAGAATACCTATGAGATTGGCACGGAGGCTGGAGAAGCTAATAAGGGATTTATTTTGTTTGAGTGGGCTAGAGGGTAGTAGAGAGCATCTTGTTGGGTGGTAGATGGTGTGTAGATCTCAAAGGGAGGGAGGCTTGGATCTGGGTAGTTTGGCATTGAAAAACATATCTTTGGTGGGGAATTGTTTATGGACCTTTCCTTCAGAACCTAATTTTCTTTGGCATAAGGTAATTTGAAGTAAATTTGGAATACTACAAAATGGGTGGGATGCTCAAGTGGGAAATAATATTACTCATTCAATTCCTTGGAAGTTTGTATCTCAGATTTATGATTACTTCTTCCCAATAAAGCCTTATCACTGGATATTTGTGTCATTTGCTTAAGGAATGGAGACTTATGTGCATTTGTTTCTTTATTTGGACTGCAGTAATTGATAGAATTTATTCCAATGACTTGCTTCAAAAGAGAAGACCCAATAAAAGCCTTATCACTAGATATTTGTGTCCTTTGCTTAAGGAGTGGAGGGACTTTTGCTAATTTGTTTCTTCATTGCCCTTACATGAAGGATATTTGGAATAGATAATTTGGTATATTTGGTGAGAATTGGGTTTGTCTGTCCACATTGAAGGTGTTTTGTACCATCACATTTAGAGGCTTTGGTAAAGGAAAGGAAAGAAAAGCTCTATGGCGATGCTCTATTATATGGGTATTATTTGGTGTTTTTGGATGGAAAAGATGCTATAATATTCAAAGGAGTGGCTATCTATAATATTTTGCTTAGGAGTAGAGGGACTTATCTTTCATCATTGTGGGTGTGAGCGAATGGATTCTTTCGCCGTATTTTTTTGGAAGACATGCATCGGGACTGGGTGGCTCAAGAATCAAACTTTTTTACTATTACCTACTTTGAACTAGATGAGGAAAGAATTGACAAGCTACCTAGGATACGAATTTCATGGGACATGCATGGGAGATGATACCACTGCCTTTTGTATCCAAGTTGTTCCATTGGATCCTGTACTTGCTCTTTATGATCTTATGCCATAGGGAACCTCCAAAGCCACTAGCCTATAAGGGAGATATTTTTGGATATCACATTCCCAATGCACAGACTCCTCTACTTAAGTCTACTAACCACCTTCAACTAACTAGATGATCTCTCGTACCCACCCTTAGACTTGACCAAAGGAAGTCACACATCAACCTCTCTAAAGATCTTGCTACTTTCGAGAGAATTTTAAACAAGGAGAAACAATAAATCGGGATGTTGTAGAGTGAAGCATTGAAGAGAGTGGCATGGATCCCAAGTGAAAAGTATGCCCTCTTCCAACTCTCCAATTCTTTACCCACTTTTTCTAGTACAAGGTCCCAAAAGGCTTCTGAATTTGGGGTCCCTGCAAAAGGGAGGCTAAGATAAGATAGGGGCCACTCAAAGGAAGCACAACAAGCTATCAATTTGAAATTTCGAATGACTCTCTCCGCTGTGCTGCCCACTCTTGTGCAAGTTGATTTTAAGCCTAAAATCTGCTCAAATATTTTGAGCAACAAATTGAATTTTTGATTTTTATTAAATTTTCCTCCCCCTCCCCACATGGAGACGTGTAATCACCTTCTCCCCTGGATAAGTATCCTACTACGGGCGTCTACTAATAAGGTGAACAGGAAGCGAGAGATACCTCTAGAGGCCTTAACCCACTCTCTAGGTTGATCATTGACAATGACTGAAAAATGGGTTGTGTTTAGGCATCCAAAATCCACTTTCTCCAGAGATCCGAAAAGCCTTTCTTGTCCAATGCCTTATCTATGAAGCCCCAATTGATCATATCATAGGCTTTCTTGAAATCCACTTTAGAACTCCCTTCCTAACTCCTCTATCATCTCATCAGCCATCAGCACAGAATCTAAGATTTGTTTATCATGGATAAAGGCGGACTGTCCCATGGCGATTGTATCCCTCAAGACTAGTCTAAAGTCTATTTGCGAGGACTTTTGGTAGGATTTTATATAGGCTTGTAACTAGACTGATTGGTATGAAGTCCCTGACTTTTCTAGCTCTCTCCTTTTTGGGGATGAGGGTAATAAATGTAGAATTCACACTAGTATTCACCACACCCTTATAATGGAATTCCTCTGCCACCTAATTAGCCACCAGCACAGCATCTCTTGGTATTCCAACCCAACCTTAATCCAAGAGTTTTCCCATTTCCGTAGGTCTGATTGCCATCCAAAGCAGCACTTGCTTGATTCTAGTGCTATGGAAACACCTTGCCAGCCTACTAAAGACAATGAAAGCCCATGAACACCACTTTGCTGCTCCCAAAGATACCCTTGCCCCATTGTGACTTGAATTGTGTCCCAAAATAAATGACAACACCACCTTCCCCACTTTTTGCAGCGTAATGTTGATCGAGCGTTGGAGATCCTGTTCCATCATATTGACAATATGGCATCATCATCACAAAAAGGGTGAGAGAAAGCACTCTTTCTTTCTCTTATTATAAATCTTATTTTAGAAAATAAATATTTCCCTTCAACTTACTTTAAGATTTAATATGCCAATAAATAAATGTCCTTTGCTTGAATTTAGTAAGAATACTCAAAAATAAAATTCCAGATCAATAAAAATTCAAATTTCCTTTTCAAGAAAAAAATTTGGAAATTTTGAAGACAATTTTGGCTGTCCCAATTTGAAGTTTGGACACCCCTCAAAATCAAGGCTTCAAAATTTCAATTGATCTTAAAAATGTTTATACAATACCAACAAATAATATAGTTTTTTCTATATAAAAAAATCTTCTCCAAAATTTGGTCAAATGTACAAGTTCCAATGCTGAAGACAAATTCTGGACTTGGTCCACTGTATGAGCTTATTAAATTCTTGACTATTTTAATCATATACTACTTATTCTAACTTTATCTGAGAATGTTTCATTTGCTTCAAAATCTTTTGAGTGGGAACTTATATGAAAAGAAAGAAATTAAAAAAGGTAATACAACAGCACACTTCTTCCACGTCAAATTGTGGTGTTTGGTTAAAGAATGATGTGTGCAGCATGTCAAATTGTGGGGTTTGGTTAAAGAATGATGTTCGCAGGATTGAAAGCACTATTTATCACTCTGCTTTTGTTTGTTGGTCATTTGCATTGACTGATTTGATTGTGCTTTTGCTAGAGCTTACAGCATGTCAAATTGTGGGGTTTGGTTAAAGAATGATGTTTCGCAGCATTTGAATGCACTATTCATAACTGTGCTTTTGTTTGCTGGTTATTTGCATCGACTTATTTGATTCTGCTTTGCTAGATCTTAGAGTTATAGTAGTAGAATTTATGTATACCATTTGTATAAACATTAGTGATACTTGTGACAACTTGATGATCTGTAATGTTCTGTCTGATGATGATAAAATGTGGCGACAATTTGTTATTATATTTCTCATTTTGAAATCTACTTTCTTAATTTCTATGTTACCCTTATATAAACGTTATATCACAACAGCATGCTTCTTCGACTTCAAATCGTGGGGTTTGGTTAAATAATGATGTACGCAGCATTAAATGCGCTATTTATACTGTGCTTTTGTTTGCTGATCATTTGCATTGACTTATTTGATTGTGCTTTGCTAGAGCTTAGAGTTTGGTCGTAGAATTTATGCATATGATTTGTATAAATATTAGTGATTATTTGTTACAAATTGATGATCTTTAATGTTCTTTATCTGATGATGATAAAATGTGGTGACAATTTGCTATTATACTTCTCATTTTGAAATCTACTTTCTTAATTTTTAAGTTACCCTTGTATAATGGTTATATCACCCCCAAATCGGAATAAATGAACCATAACTACGTTTACTGTTTGCATCACAGTCAAGATGTACCCTCTGCAGTGCAGAAATTGAGCCTGGGTCTTTGATCCCTAATCATGGTACATTCTAATATGCTCCTCTAACCTGTTATGCACTTTTAGTTTTTCTTTTCTTTCATAGTTCTAAATATGCAGTTTTAGTTTTTTAATTGATGTTATTTTATTTGCAGTTTTAAGAGCTGCGGCTACAGCTGTGAAGCATGAGGATGAGCGGAGACTCTTCCACAATGCATCCTTACGGAAGCGTCGAAAAGAAGGGGGAGACCCAAATGATTCAATAAGAAGGATGAACAGGGTATAAATAATTATCTGCAAGTAAATAGCTTTGTCCATTTACACCATCTACAATTTTGGCAAATGCACATGCTGAATGATCTCAAAAACCTTACTTTCCTATTTGGGAAGTGGAAATGGATAACTGTGATGTTGCATGTATAAAGTATGGGAATCATATTATGGGTGATGGACTTAAAGAGTGAGGGGCTGATGTAGCTCCTAAATGTGGAAGCATTTCCCTCAATTTGTTTGTAGGAAAAGATCCTGGAAAAAAGTATGCACTTCCTCAATATTGTATGTTGGGAATCTTGTTGAAATAGAGTACTCCTAAAATTTATCAGGAGCTCTTTTTGAGTAGAATATTACAAGTTTACTGGTAAGTTGATTTCTATTCCCAGAAGGAGGTTCCTGATAAATTTTCCATAATGTTGGAATTGGTTATGGTTGCAATTTTCTGACTCCTCGCATCCCTTAAAATACTGAAACGAAATGACTTCTGTCTCTCTTTTGTGTGGTTAATGAAAATGGCAACTGTGTTTTGGTGCATGCCAATGTCAAAGGGCAATAATTTTAGCTAAATTTGAGGTATTGCCTATAAATGCCACATGAGGCATCAATTGAATTGATTTTGAAACCTGAATGTGTAAAGCAAACCTTTTCTTTGTGTATCAGTTTTATACTGAAAAATGGATTTTTAAGAAGATGGCAAATGCTGTCAAATATTAATTTTGTCAAAATAGAGAATTACAAGATGACCTTTGTGAAAGGAGTGATGTTCAAACTGAAATTGGAGATGATTAAAGTCTAATGAACTGCATGCATTATTCATTAAATTCTCTTCAGGAAAATGGAGATATTGCAACTGATGATGGGCTACATAGAGGGGTGCAGTATCCTTTTTCAGTGAATGAAAAAGTAATAATTAAGGTATGCTTTTTGTATTCTTAAATATAATAACCATTCCAATATGTTTCTACTTAAAGAGAAAAGGTGGAAGTGTTGAAGCACAAATGAAATTGTGCAGGGAAACCGAAGGACACCTGATAAATTTGTTGGGAAAGAAGCAGTTATTACATCTCAATGTCTCAATGGCTGGTGAGTTATTAGAACCCAAGTCCCATAGGTCAAGACTTCAATAGAATATGGAGTAAACTCAAAACTGTGTTAGCAGACTTCATTGTACGTGCTGGATGCTAAACTGATAATAAACAAATTGAGTTTATCATTTGGATAATAAATTTTGAAGGCCACATTACAATGTTGTTTTGAATGACTGATCAAGCATGATCACGCACATACTTATGCTGTGCCTTGCATAAAAAATGTAACCATAAAATTGCGTCGGTTGGGAATGGAGAAAATCAAAGTTCAGTTAGCCTTCTGTACACCAGTTTTTTGCATGGGCTGCTTGTGCATTTCCAGGTTTTTGGTTTTTATTTGAAAGGGCACTGCAATGGCATGAGAATTCTGCCCTTTTCACAAGGGCAATCTACTTGAGGGTATTTTGGGGAAAACATGGTGTGCTTGGCCTTGAAGAAAGCAAATTCCTGATGTAGAACAGAAAAAATAAAGAAAGATTCAAATTAGGAAACCACAAAAAAAAATAAAATTCCAACCCATCTCCCACTTTGAGTCATTCTCTCTAGTTGGAAGAAACTCAGATTTGAGTGTGTTGGATGATCCAAGACCAATGGTATCTCAAAAATCATGAGAGGTGCGAGTGTAATAACATCCTTTTCAAGCTCTGAACAAAAGGACAATGTGATGGTGAAACTGCCATCATTATTGATGCAGCCTATCCAGCAAACACATTTTTGGCATAGATTTAAGGCATTAGGATGAATGAAGTAGACCTTGCTGCATACTTTCTGTTGTCTTGGGGTTAACTTTTAATTAAGTGTTTTAGTTAACTTTAGGTGATAAACACTTTGGTAGTTTGAGACAGTTACCCATTTAATCTCTCTCTCTCTCTCTATTCATACAGCAACCTCCCCTTTGTTCTTCCTTCCTCTTCTCTCTCTCTCTCTCTCTCTCTCTCTCTCGCATTTCTTCACTTTCCCTACAATGCTCTGGTGTCCAGCGTCAGTTTTGTCTTTGAGCACTTCAATTCACAACCCCTGTTGCTGTCATCATCATTTCAGGTCAGAGATCACTGTTCATCACCAGGGAAAGGGGACAAAAATTACAATTGTACCCGTGGTTGACAAGCATCACACAGTTGGAAGAATCTTGTGACACCTCCAGCACCATCAGACGTAGAACTGCCTGAAAAACCCCTGCCCTAGACACCATCACCATCAGGCCACACGTCATCACCTCAAGTGTTGGTTACATGAATTTCAGCCACTACCTCTTTGATTTTCCTCCCTTTCTGGAGTTTATCGACACATTGTCACCACCAAGAAGTTTGCTGTTAGCCTTTACACTGAAAATCATCTCCCGTAAAGTTGCCATCTGTGATGTGTGACTGACTAACAGAACCTAAAAATCTGACCTGCACCACAAGAAGTTTATTTCAGACACGATCTTTTGAATTTTTTTTGCTATGTAGACATTACAAGAAATTGGACTGCCATTGCACCATCAGCATTTTGGAGTAGAAACCAGTACTGCTAGTGCCTGAATTCAGTTTTACTAGTGGAGTTTTGGAGTATCTGTGAGAAATTAAGAGGTTTGAATGAGATATTGTAGTATAAAGCGAGTATTTGAAGATAGTTCACAAGAAATTCAATAGTGTTGCTAGAAATTGGGTGCAATGTTTGAGAAAATTCCAGAAATAAACTGGGATTGGTTGCAAGCTTGTGCTTAGGGTATTTGATAAGGTAAACAAATTCTACAATTAGCTTTGGTTACTGTTTAAATTGTTAAAAAATATAGTAAAATTGCATAATCCTAGAATTTCTTACACTTATTAAAATAATCTGAAAAAATTGTTGCTGCTCTTTTCATATGAAGTCTTTTTGGATAATTAGTTGCTTTTATCCTTGTTCATACCTATAGCCACATATTTCTTGTATAATGTAAAACTATGCCAAATCATGTACATTGTTAATATTAAATAGATCTAGTTTGTGCATTAGTAATTTTAGGTTTCATATCACTTGTGATCAAATTTAGCCTGCCTCAACATCATTATACCACAGATACTAACATGACAAATGAAACCATCCCAATTGAACCTGCTTAGATTGGAACTTGATCTTTGTCAGTCCAATTAGGAAACTTTCCAGGACACTGTAGACCAAAAGTTTAGGCTGCTCAGTGAACAATGTTAGAAGGGAACTATTTTGAAAGAAAAAGAAGATGAATTCATTAGAATAAGAAGAATGTACAAGAAGGACAAGAAGAAATCCTACTAAAAAAAAAAAAAGAAAAAAGAAAAAATAAAACAAAAATGATAATACAAAACTCAACTATTAGAATTACAAAGCCAATCAATCCCATAGCATATCAGGAAATCTCACCTTTAAAACAACTGGAAGCCACCAAAGAGAGGCAAAGTAATGAATCTTCTCCTACAAAGATAAATTCAGCTTTTTACCCATCAATATATGAGCATTGTGTTTGATCCATAAACCCCACAGAACTGTGAATGCTGCACACTTCCTCAAAGCATGTGCATCTTTTTACCAAAACCAGAAATAGAAGTGGCTAGCGAATCCTCCACCAACTCCAGGCAAACCCAATTTTCTCCCAAAAGACCAAAAAGCTTATTCCATATATTCCAAGCAAACGAGGAGTGCAGAAACAATTGAGTTGCTGTTTCAGAACTATCAAGACAGAATTTATATTGGGAGAAAGTGCCTTTTGAAGGTCTGCTACTTTGTAACAGGTTGTTCATGTTAACTCTATTAAGAATTGTTGGTGTTAACTCTTTTAAGAACAGCCAATCCAATAAAAGCCTTGATCATGGAGGGAACTTTGACATCCCAAATAATTTTGTAGAGTGGAAAGGAAATATTAGCATTAATTCACAAGAATAAAACCGCAAAGAATCTAAAGACCACTATCTGCCTCAAAAGGAGGACAGCATGTCCCAGTAACATCAACAAGAAAGACAACTCCACCTCCTTATCATTAAGAGTTCTACAGGACTTCCCAATAAAATGAATGACTTTCAGAAATAAAAGAAAGAAAAGAAAAGGAAATAACCTTTTTATGACTTGAACTCAAACAATAAAGATGAGGATAATAATACGACAAAGCTAACATTATCCACCTAGATGTCTTCCCAAAAACAGATATAATAACCATCACAAACTTAGTTTGAGGAACAAAGAGGGGGTGGATGTGAAATATGAGAAATACACCTCCACAGGCTTTCTGAAAAAAACATCTAATTCCTAAATTAGCATCCGAACAATTCACATGCAAACCAAATTTACTTTTGGTGACTTCAAGCTGGAGAGAGGACTTCTCTAAGGGAAACCAATAACCATTTATCCAAAAGAGCAGTGTTTTTAAACTCCCAACTTACCAAGATCCATACCCCACTTCCAACCTAGATGTATAGACAATCTCCCAGCTAACAAGATGATCTCTCTTATTCCCAACCCCTGAACAAAGGGGATCACGCATGATCTTCTTAATCTTACTGGCTATGCCCACTGGAATCCTATAAAGAGAAATAATAATGAGGGATACTAGCCAGACAAGCCTGAATAAGAGTAATGTGACCCCCTAGAGAAAATAATGCACCTTTCCATGCACCCAAACACTTAGAATCTCCTTTCACCACTGAATCCCAAAAAAACCAGAGACTTAGGATTATCATCCAATGGGACACCTACATAAGACAAGGGCCAATTCAAAACACCATAACCTGCTAAAAAAGTCAACTCCTTAGATATACTAGTTGTCAAGTTTGATGGCCATTATACCACTCTTTCCCAGATTAATTTTAAGCCCATAAACCCTCGAGATTTGAAGAGGAGTCAAAATGTTCAGAAAACAATATCTATGATCACAAATGAAAAACATGGTATCATTGGTAAACTAAAGATGGGACAGACAAGCTCCGTCCCTACCCACTTCCAGCCCTTTTACTAAATCCTTATCTACTGCCCTCTCCACCATTCTATTCAAAACATCAACAACCAAAACAAATGGAAAAGGAGATAATGTATGCTGTTGTCTAACGCCTCTTGATGCTCTAAACCATGATTTAGGTTCTCTATTCATAATAATTGAGAAGAAAGCATTAGACAAGCATTCTCCCATCCATCTCTCCCCAAATCCTTTTTTAGTCAACACCTTATCCAAAAAAATTCCAACTCCCTCTCAAAAGCTTTTTCAAAATCCAATTTAAAAAAATGCCCTTGTCACTCTCCTTCCAAACCTGTTCCACTACTTCTTTGGCAACTATAATAGAATCTGCAATCTGCCTACCCCTACATGCACTTTGAGCGTTAGAAAAGCATTATCTAACACTGCACACAACCTATTAGCTCGTAGGTTATCAATGATCTTAAACACACTAATAAGCAATCTTAATAGATCTATTCCTCGTAGGCGCCAAAGTGGTGAGTGTTGGATTGATGCTCTAGCTAAGGATCCCATTACAGTAAAATTCATTTAATACCTTTAACAAATCCATCCTAACCACATCCCAACAATCTTGAAAAAAAAGAAAAAAACAAGTTAAACCCACCCGGACCCAGAGCTTTATCCCTCTCCATCCCAAACACAGTGGTCTTCACTTCCTCATCAAAAGGTCTTTTTAGCCAACTCTCATGATCCCTGGAAATGTGATTCTAGACTAAACTCTCAATCTTACTCCTGCAAAGATCCTCCTCCCAGTAAAGATTGGAAAAGTAAATAGTAATCTCATTTGCAATCGAACGAGGATCTGAAATAACCTCATCTCCAAGCAAGTCCAATTCTGTGGTCATGTTTTTCCTCATCTTCCCAATAGCCAACTATGAAATAATTTTGTATTGCACTTGCTTCCTTTTGCCCACTTAAAATTTAGTCTGCTGTCTCCAACTCCTCACTTAAAAATCAAATCCTCCAAGTCTTTCAAGTCCAATTCCATAATCATGTTTTTCCTCATCTTCCCAGTAGTCAACCTATGAAATAATTTTGTAATGCAATCGCCTTCTTTTGCCCACTTAAATTTAGTCTGCTGCCTCCAATCCCTCACTTTCTTAAAAATCAAAATCCTCCAACTCATTCTACAATGAGACCTGATTAGCCTCCTCATCCTCCAAAAGACTTAGCACTTTCCTCTTTTCTATCTAAAAAGTCCAACCTTCTCAAAATGACTGCCTTCTTCATCCTAATATCCTTAAAGACTTCCGTATTCCAAATCTTCAGTCTCCTTAAGATGCTTAAGCTATTTATAAGGGAACTATCATTTTAGTAATTAGGTTGTGTGAGTGAAAGTATTTTCACTCTTCGTATATTTTTTTATTACTAATATATAAATAGTGTATGTAACTCTCCAGGACTGCTGACTGCTGCTTCTCCCTCTCATAATTCATGTCTCTTCTTCTTTATTTCTCTGGCCTTAAGAACTGTATTTTCTTAATGTGATTTAATTTAATTCAGATTTTTAACTTGGTATGAGAGCATTGATCTCCTTGAAATTTGACTTTATTGAGTTGATTTTGGATACTTTTTTTCCCCTTGTTTCTCTAATCAGTTCTTAAATCTGATTGTCTGTTTTGTTTAAGAGTTGTTTAGGGACACTCTTCTTCTTGGTTAGATTCTGCAGCATACTTGGTCCGATGCTGTGTGTGTTCATAATGGTTTGCTGATGTGAAGGCACTTGCATGCTGTTTCTACTGTACTGATGTTGTTCTGATGTTTGATTGGCTGGTTGTGGCATGTGATGCTGCATGTGTTTATGATTGATTGCATGCTTGCAATCTTGTATTAGTTGCTGGTTGGTTTCTGATTGGTGTGCAATAACTCTATTTCTCATTCTTGCTTGAAATTGCTTCTAGTTGCTTCCAATCATAATGCCTTGTAGCTGAGCTATGTGTAGTTTTTTATGTCTTTTATTTCCTTGGTATGTGCAGTTCCTGCTGTTTATGGTGTGCTGTCTCGCTGGTACTGGTGTGTGCTGGATTGTGTTGTATTGGTTGTTCTGATGTCCTGTTTAGAGAAAGCTTCTGCTCATACTGTTAACGTGCAAATCACAGCCATCAAACATCTTCCTATCACTTTTGTGTCTCAAGCTGTGTGAGCTATATTAATGCAACAGCGAAGTCCATGTATCTGCTGCATTCTCCACTATCTCTGTACTCATGGATGATTGGATGAAATAGAATTACACACAACTTGTGTGGCTGTGGAACAGCATGCAGCCATGAATTGCTGCGAATGTGATGTTAGAACTGCCAAAGCTGTCTGTATGGGATGATATTTTTGAAAACTTCTCAAAAGATAAACACACAACTTCTGTTTTGACTTATTTGCGAAAATTTTCAAATTTAACCAAGATGCTGCCTTTGAGTATTATAGCACTCTCAAAGCTATGTAGGAGGTATCTACCAATGGGTTAGTGCCGACATTGAGATGATTAAGAAGCAAATTGATGGAGCTCTTGGCTGTAAGATTTTTTTTGGGTTGGAACACATTCTTGCCTCTTAATCATCTCTTCCCTCTTCTCAAGCTGCTTTCCGCGATAGTTTAGCTATGGTTGGCACTACCTCTAAGGGAAGTGTTGGAGGACGAGGCAAATGTTTAGAGGGAGGTGGTGGTAGAGGTAGGACATTAGGACAAGGAGTTCATCATGACAATTCTCACATTTGCTCTCAGTGTGGCATGGAAGACTACCAACTTGGGATCTCCATGGAAAACCAACTTGGGCCAATAAATTTGGGGCTTACAATTGACACTTCAAATGCACATGACCTCTCTTGTCTGTATATATCATTTATCGTGCCCTAGAGGAGTGTCTCAATGAAGGGGAGCTTAGGCGCAATGGTAAGGTTGTCGCCGTGTGACCTGGAGGTCATAGGTTCGACGTGTGGAAACAGCCTCTTGACTATAGACCCATTGTGGTCCGCCCCTTCTCTGGACCCCGCATACGTGGGAGCTTTGTGCACCGGGCTGCCCTTTAAAGGAGTGTACCAATCATGTTTGCATGGTTCAACAACTCCAAACTCAGTCTTTTGCATCTAGTGCTGCCATGGCCCATTCAAATAGATGGTGCTTCTTGCCTTTTCATCCCCATCTCCCTAGGTTACTGATTATGGTGCCTCCTACCATACAAAAGGAAGGTAGCCCTAATTTATTTCAGTCATAATTTACACTCTGAGTTTCTTTTTATTGATGTTTTGGTTACACATTTTTAGTTGTGGCAATATTCTTTCCTTTCCTTCTAATCCTCTTTTATTGTACTAGATGTGCCTAAATTTCCCTTCGAAATTTTTTTCCTTCAATCAATTAATTGAATCTCGTAACTGCTTTGTAATCTCATGTCTTTTTCATTGTGCAAAGGATAGGGTTCGTGTAGCAATCTTGAGAAGGATGCCTTGCATTGTTTTGATGGTGGTTGCAGTAGATCTAGTTCTTGTCATACATCCTTTTCAATTTTTACTCATGATGTTTCTCTAAATGAGTTGCACACTCCTTTTGGTCATCTATCCCTTCAAAAAATGCAACACATTTTAAGTTTATTTCGTTTCAAATGTAGTTGAGCTCATAGTAAATCATTGTATTCTCTCCTTCATTTAGATATTTGGTGTTTGTGTAGAGTCAAGAATCCAACTAGTCATCAATATCCTTTGTTCATTATGGCTGATTTTTCGCGTATGATTTGGATCTATTTGTTAAAAGACAGTTTGAATTCTTAATATATTCACTCAATTTTACTTGGAAATGAAAATTGAGCGTTGCTTGGCCAGGGATTATTCGTCAACATTGTGTGTACATACTACATACCATTGAATGGAGTAGCTAAACAAAAAAGTAAACATTTACTTGACATAACACAATCTCTACTCCTTCATATGCATGCTCCTAGAACTTTTTGGATTACTGCTCTTCACATACTTAACATGACGCCCTTGGGTGTTCCACTTGGGCAAATTCCCTTTTCCATCATGTACCTAGGAACATTCATGCTATCTGTTATGCCACATGTCTTTCAGTGCACATGCTTTGTCCATTTTCCATATATTGGTTAGGACAAGTTCTCTCTTTCTGCTATTAAATGTGTCTTTGCAAGATACTCGAGAGCCAGAAAGTGTATTGATGTTATGATCCTTATGCTCTCAAGTGGGGACACCTTATCTATCTATGGTGGGTCCTCCTTAGAAATAATTCTATTTTGAGTCCAATGATTTTTGGTTTCCCTTCATATGTTGATTCTCTTGTTCCCACTCTTTGGAGAACTTCCATTTCTTTTCCCAATCCATTGGTTATGAAACCAAGAAATGATTGAAGGTTCTAAACTTTGGCAAACTGGTGTAGACACTACCACCTTGCAATCGTCTACTTGTCTCTTTTGCATTTGATGAGAACATCCTTCCTCTTACACTCTTTGGTTATCTTCATGCATGCTTTTTGGACTTTTCTGTACATGTCATACTTTTAGCATAGCGCATCCAGATTCATAAGAGCACTTTGGTAGAGTTTACCAAAAGAAGTTCTTTCGAGTCTAATGGATAAACCATTTCATTAGATGGAATTCCTTCAAACTAGTGGAGGAATGAAATCCTTCTGCCCCATGCTTTTGGAGGAATTCCTTCTAATGAAATGGTTGGTCAATTACCATTTACACCGCTTAGGCTTTGTATAGGAGTAGCAGATGAGGTATTCCCTGAGAGATTAATGTTGTCATCTATTCCCTCATCATTTGTGGGATTGTTGTACTTCGATTTGTGAGTGGATGATTGGGTCATCATTGTAGCTCTGGGATGTTGTGTTTGTTCTTTAGATGAACATTGAGGTGAATCATCATCTGTTATGATAGGAAGTGTTAATCGTGGAGTGTCTTCTTTTGATGCTTCTTCATAATACTGTTGCAAGGGATCATCCATTTTTGTTAGTAGTTTGGAGATAGTGTTTTCTTTCTCCAAGTCTCCGATATGTGGTTCACGATTTGGGATCCTTGATTCTCCAACTTTTTTCTTATCAACTTTTTTTAGCACTGGAGGTTGCTGTTGATTCAACCCTTTGCGTTTGGGTTGGCCTTTGATTGTGTTACCTCTTTTTCAGATGGAGAAAGGAGTCGCTACCTCTGCATTAATATAGGCTGATACGTCAGTTGAGGAGAGCTGAATGCCAAAGTGGATGGCAAAAATAGAGGATCTATTCTTGTTTGTCTATGTTGATACTATTGGCTTTGCTTACGAGAATTCAACTGAGCCTTAAGGTGTTGGATCTTTGCTTCTTTCTTTTTGAAAGTAGGAGAGAATGCTGACATGTGCTTGATCATTTGCATTAGTTCCTCATGCACCCTTTGGATGTGATTATGACATTTATCGATGAGGATGAATGTGATGTCGAACTTGTTCTCAACGTTGTTGGCAAGCTCCCTTTGGTTATCAATAATTTTTTGTAACATTTTATTATGTGCAAGGGCATTTTTGACTGCTAGTTAAGAGTTGCTTCCACTGGAACCACTTGCTTATTAGATATGTTTGGGTTGATGACAGTTGGATCTCTGATCTTTAGGAATGTTTTGTTCGAGACCTCACATGTTCGTACTCTAATAGTGGAAAATCACCATCATAGCTTGAAGGTCTTAGCATGTTAACCTGTGGATGATGATCATCATCTTGTCTCTTCTTTTCTCCATATTTGACATAATAGTCAAATTTCCTTGATGGCTCTCCTAGCAAGTCGACTGTTGGATCTCTGCATTCATATTTATTCTTGAGTTTCTGTTGGGAGTTAGTTTCCTTTTTCTGCCTTCCTCGGACTTCTTCTTCATCAGACTCATAAATGGGATCATTAAGTCATTCATCGCATGTATAGTCAACGTTGAATCACTTGTGGCCACTTTCGGTCACAGGTTTGTAGACTGGAAGGCCATCTCCCTTGAAGTATGGGGATAAGGACTTTGGATCCTAGAGATGTAGGATCGGTTAGGTCAATGGCAGTGGCTGATGGTTTGATCACCACACTCTATTCCTTTGGGGTCGCCGATGACTTTTGATGAGGTTGAATCATCATGGTAGGAAAGACATGTTGGGAAGACGAGCTTGACGGAGATTCTTGGTCCTCCTGGGAGGAGATGTGAACATAGCCCTTCTTCATAGTTTTATAGATTGGATCATGGAGAATAACTGGCTTGGGGATCTGATGCAACTACTTATACTTGGTGACCCAAGACTCTAGAATGAGCTTGAGTAGCTCCTCTAGGTAGCTGTCTTAGAATACGGACATGGCTTGAAATGAGAGTAGTGTCGTAATTGACAAAGAGACCATCTTGGTTTTCCCAAGAAGTTGCTAGATCAAAAGAATGGTTCTAAAGTTTGTAGGCCATCTGATGACGAAGAGTGGCCGCTATGTAATTAGAGATCTATGGTGCTCCAACAATCTAGATTTGGACTTTTGAGAGTAGTCCCCATATTTGGGTCAAATAAGTGCATGTAGAAGTTGTGGAAGACTGTAAAGCTAATAGTTTCCACATTCAGCGTTGTAGCATGGTGGCAATGCAAGCATGCTCGTACTTGCAGAACCTTGAATCAAAGAGCGCAATCTTGGGGCAAACACGAAGACCTTTCTAAGGTAAAGCTTGACTGCGCCTATGTGAATATGGGTGTATCCTTCATTGAGATATCTCTTGGAAGATTCAAGGAGAACTTCAAGGTGATGAGCTGTTCTGCTTTAGTTGCCAAGAGTTGGTGAGAATCAAAAGATGATCTACTTCATACATATAATCAAGACGATCTAAGTTAAACATAGATGAAGATTTGGGAGAAGAGTTGAAGGATGGGGATGGAGTGATCATGGCTTTAGAAGACTTGATTTCTTAATTGACATGTTCAGAACCTCTTTTCACTACTTATGAATGAACGGATCTCTTGCTTAACCTGTTAAATAGAAAAGCACTGAATCAATCTAAGTATTCCTATTCCCTATCTATTACCACAGAAGCCAACTCTGCTTGACCAAAACACAGCCTTCTGCGGCCTTTCAATAGGTCAAGGGCACCTTAGGTCTTACTCTCTAACGACTTCAACGAAAAGGGATGTTTAAAGTGAAACATTCAGTCAGGTTTTCTTCATCACTATTTTGGTGTGGATGATCCACATAGGATGTGGCAACCACAGAGCATACTAAGAATAAGAACCTTCGCTGTGGGCAAAAAGATCTTTCACTCAAGGATTGATGGAGGCTTGGAAGGAGTCTTTAAGTTGCCATGGCTATGATGCTTGGTGCATGGGGCTCAGGGATCTTATTCCTCTATTGGTTTGGAGGAATTCCTTCTAATGAAATGGTTGGTCCATTACCATTTACATTGCTTGGGCTTTGCATAGGAGTAGAAGATGAGGTATTCTTTGAGAGATTAATGTTATCATATATTCCCTCATAATCTGTGGGATTGTTGTACTCTGATTTGTGAGTGGATGGTTGGGTTATCATTGTAGCTCTGGGAGGCTGTGTTTCTTCTTCAGATGAACATTGAGATGAATCATCATCTATTATGATAGGAAGTGTTGATCATGGAGGGTCTTCTTTTGGTGCTTCTTCAGATACTGCTGCAAGGAATCAACCGTCATAATCCGGGATGCTTGACTCTTCAAATTTTTACCTATCCTTCTTCTGAGTAGTGGAGGCTATTGTTGATTCAACCATTTATGTTGTCATCTATTCCCTCATCATCTGTGGGATTATTGTACTCCGATATGTGAGTGGATGGTTGGATCATCATTGTAGCTTGGGGAGACTGTTTCTTCTTCAGATGAACATTGAGATGAATCATCATCTGTTATAATAGGAAGTGTTGATCATGGAGTGTCTTCTTTTGATGCTTCTTTAGAATTCCATTGCAAAGGATCAACCATTTCTCTTAGTAGTTTGGAGATAAAATTTTGTTTCTCCAAGACTCCAATATGTGGTTCACGATCTGGGATGCTTGATTCTCCAACTTTTTTCTTATCCTTCTTTTGAGTAGCGTATGCTACTGTTGATTCAACCCTTTGGGTTTGGGTTGGCCTTTGAGTGTGCTGCCTCTTTCTCAGATGGAGAAAGAAGTCACTACCTCTGAAGGATGCCTATATCAATATAGGCTGATATATTGGTTGAGGAGAGTTGAATACCAAAGTGGATGGCGGAAATAGAGGATCTATTCTTGCCTTTCTATGCTGCTGTTGCTAGTTTTGCTTAAGAGAATTTAGCTAAGCCTTAAGGTGTTGCATCTTTGCTTCTTTCTTTTTGAAAGCAAGAGAGAATGTCGACATGTGCTTGATCATGTGCCTAAGTTCCTTATGCACCCTAGGATGTGATTCTGACATTTATATACGAGGATGGATGTGATGTGGAACTTCTTTTCAACTTTGTTGGGAAGCTCCATTTGGTTATCAACAATTTATTGTAGTATTCATTCTGTGCAAGGGCATTTTTTGATTGTCAGTTGAGAGTTGCTTCTGTTGGAGACCTATTTAGTAGATTTTTTTGGGTTGATGACATTTGGATCTCTGATCTCCAGGAATGTTATAACGAAGAGGACTTGGGAGATTGATTGGCCTCGAGAGGAAGTCACTATGGATGTTGTGCTTTCTCTTGATGTGCTTCACCTCAAATTTCTTTTGTGAGGACCAATTAGCCCATCTAAGAAGTTGTCCTTGGGGGAGGATGTTTTTGTTTGAATTGTATTTGTGACAATTATTGAGGTGCAACCTTAATTGAAGAAAAGGACTATGGGACTAGACATATTTGTGGATAGAAGAGTGGAGTATTCAAAGAATCTGAATTACATTATCACTCCATGTTCAAGGAGATCTTGGTGGTAAAAAGAGGAATTGAGAAATTTGAGTTCCATTTAATCGGACATGCATTTACAGTAGAGATGGGCGTGTCATCTTTTCCAAAGATGATACAATTCAAGCAAGAGATCCTCCTGCAAGGAAAATTTCATTGATGGGCTAGCTGGTTTTCACAGTATAAATTTGAGGTGAAACACATCAAGGGGGAGCACAACATCCTTAGTGACTTCCTCTTAAGGCCAACTAATCTCCAAGGCCTCTTTGTCATGGAATCTTCATCTTCTTCAAGCTCATCTAGTTTCACAAAGAGAATCCAAAGTCTCACACCAAAATGATTCAGGGACTCCAGTCTATTGTTCTTTCCAACTATGGTCTAGCATCGTTTGGTCGATGCCCTACTAAAGTATCTTAATTGGCACTCACTATGGCCCCACCTTAATGGCCTCTAGGTCCCCACTTTGTCCTACATAAATTTCCCAAAAGAGGTCTTCCTTCTTCTTTGGTATTTAGCCAGATCATATTGTATTGCTATGATTTTGCATAAGCCAAGGACATGTGCCTTCATCACAAACTGAAGGCAAAGACCCCAACAATATAGCTACCTAAAGGACTAGTTCTTGTCCTTCAAAATCGAAGAACAATTGGTCAATTGAATCGATTTCATGACAAAATTCCCATACCTATTGGTAACTTTCCATCTTAGTGGTGAGGTCCAAATCCTCACTTATTTGCATCCCATTGGGTCGAAACAAGAAAAAACATGCGTTATTTTAATATTGTTGACCCAGATAAACTATCGCAGGACTTGTTCAACCTAGTGTACTATCAGGATGATGGAGGAGCTAAGAATACTCATTACTAAGTTTTGTTCTACCATTTTTATAAAACTTACATAACAAACAAGTTGACGTTGTATATGTGGATGAGACGAGTAATAATGGAACCATTGGCGACTTTGAAGTCATGGCCCTCTATCCAATAGAGGAAGAAGAAGAGTACAAAGCAAGATATGATCTCTAGAATGCTACGACAACACCAACTCTATTATTAGCTTTTAGTGTATTGTCATTGTCAGCTTTAGCTTTTATTGTATGGTCATTGTAAGCCTTATGTTTTACTATATTGTCATTATCATTGTTAGCTTTATCGAAAGCTACTTTAGAAAAGCAGCTTTTGACAAAGAGAGTCCTTAGATTTACATCACATGTTTAGTACGGAGAAAAGTAAAAGGAATATGTCATACCATATGACCATATGCCATAGCATATTCCCTCTATATAAAGAGTGTTGTAGTTCAAAGAGAGGCTGAGCAAGCAAGAACTAAGAGTCTCTTGTAATAGCTCACTGGCATTCTCCTCGTCTTGTATTTATTTAGTTAGTTTGTTTGATGATCTATCTCTCAGTGTGTTTCTTGCTCTATTCTTCCTTTTCTACCCTTTCTTGCCTATCTATGCTGCACAAAAAATTGATGATCTTTTGGATCTTTTCTGTGCGTCTTCTTTCTCATATATTTCCCGCCTTTCTCTGTGTTTGGATTTTTTGAACTTTTTGGGAAGATAAACATCTTCTCTTTTTCCCATTGAGCAGGAGCACTACTTGTCTCCTTTGCATTTGGTGAGAAGATCATTCCTCTTACATTCTTTGGTTATCTGCATGCCTGCTTTTTGGACACTTGTGTACCCAATTGGGCACTCAATGTAGGATTGATAGCAAGAAAGGGTAACAAGGAAGAATAGAGTAAGAAACACCCTAAGAAATATTTCATTAAACAAACAAACAAACTGAATACAAGACTACAAGACTGGAGGGGAATGCTAGAGAACTATTACAAGAGACTATTTCTCACTTGCTCTGCCTCTCTTTGAACTACAACACTCCTTATATAGAGGGGAGTAGAGGAATATGCTGTGGCATATGTTGTGACATAGTCCATTTACTTTTCTCCCTACTAAACATGTGACGTAATTCTTAGGACTCTCTATGTCAAAAGCTACTTTTCTAAAGTGGCTTTTGATAAAGCTTACAACAATAATGACAATATAGTAAAAGATAAGACTTACAGTGACCATACAATAAAAGTTAAAGCTAACAATGACAATACACTAAAAGCTAATAATAGAGCTAGTGCGGTTTTGGAATTTTAGTGATCATATCTTGCTTTGTACCCTTCTTTTTCCTCTGTTGGATAGAGGTTCATGAATTCCAGGTTGTCAATGGTTTCATTATTACTTGTCTGGTCCACATAACACGTCAAACTGTTTGTCATATAAGTTTTGTAGAAATGGTGGAACTAGACTCGGTAACGAGTATTCTTACCTCTTCCATCATCTTGATAGTGTACTGGGCTGAACAAGTCCTACGGTAGTTTATCCCAGTCAACATTATTAAATTAATACATGCTTTTTCTTGTTTCGACCCAATGAGATGCTGATAAGTGAGGATCTGTGAATGAATTTTCTTTGAAACTTATTATCCTTTCACATATGGGGAAGATATTGGCATACCCCTCACCTCCTTGAGTTTGGACCTCACCCCTAAGATGGAAGTGCCTAGTAGGTTTGGGAATCCTGTCATGAAATCAAATCAATGGACCCATTATTCTTCGGTTTTGAAGAACAGGAATCAGTCCTTCAGGTAGCTATACTGTTGGGATCTTTGCCTTCAATATGTGATGAAGGCATATGTCCATGGATTATGCAAAATCATACTAATACGATACGATAGGTATGGGAATCCTGTCATGAAATCAAGTTAATGGACCCATTATTCTTCGGTTTTGAAGAATAGGAATCAGTCCTTTAGGTAGCTATACTGTTGGGATCTTTGCCTTCAATATGTGATGAAGGCATATGTCCATGGATTATGCAAAATCATACTAATACGATATGATCTGGCTAAATACCAAAGAAGAAGGAAGACCTATTTTTGGAAATTTATGTAGGACAAAGGGGGGGACCCAAAGGCCATTGAGGCAGGACAGAGTTGGTACTAGTCAAGATACTTTAGTGGGACATTGACCAAATCATAGGTGGAAAGAAGAATAGACTGGAGTCCCTGAATCATTTTGGTGTTTCCTTTTTTGATGGTATGACAAAGAATATTGTCCTGAATTTTATTGGGGAGACTTTGGATTCTCTTTGTGAAACTAGATGAGCTTGAAGAAGATGCCATGACGAAGAAGACTAGGAGATTGTGGTTGGCCTTGAAAGGAAGTCATTTAGGATGTTGTGCTTTCCCCTAATGTGTTTCAACTCAACAATCCTTAGTTTCTTATCCTATTTATGTTTCAAGTTCTTCACCTTTCTATTACTTTGCATGATTTCATCTTGTCTATTTCCTCCGTATCTATCCTTCCCTCACATGTTGCTAACTTGGTTGGAAGCATGCAATGGACGTAGAAATGGACACCTTGACTAGTCAAAGGATGTGTGACTTGGTGGATCGTCCTATCTAAAGAATTGATTAGGTGTCGTTAGGTTTTCATTGTCAAATATCTTTTGATGACTCTGAACGATTTCAGCCTCGATCAATTTGCCAAGGGGTATGTTATTGATTATTTTGGACCTTCTCCCCTTTTGCTCAACTAAATTCTGTTAGTGTGTTGGTTTTATTGGTAGTTAATTTTTATTGCTCCTTTTTCTTGTATGGGGATTTTCAAGAAAAGGGGTAGATGAAGAAACATCCTAGATATGTTGCTCAAGAAGAGAGTGGTGAGTTATGTAGGTTGTATGAAGTCATTTATGGTTTTTAACTTGTCTCTCAAGCCTGATTTGGAAAATTTAGTATGATCATCATTCATTTAGTTTTATACAATGCTACTCTAATCAGTTGGTCTTGCTTGCGAAAAAGGAGGTAGGTCATGTGTGGTACTTCAAATCACTGCAGTGATTTAGTATTTTATGTTGATGACGTCATGCTGTGCCTGAAGTGGGGATTGCATATGTTGATCAATGGTTTAATTTAAATTTCAAATCAATGACTTGGGTACTCTATGTTACTTTCTTGGCAAATTGTATGGTGGAAGAAAGGGTTAAGCTTGTCTAGTATACATTTGATTTGTTAATTGTGACTCTTATATTGAGAGCTAAACCATTTGATAATCTGTCCTAACAGTATCTGTAGTTGGTTGACAAGTTGATCTACTTGACTATGACCGGACTAGACTAGACATCATTTGTTGCGGGAGTGCCAAGTCAATTGATGGAAAAGCCAAGCAAACTGGATGTTGTATGTGATATTCTTTGGTATCTTAAGAGCTTGCTCGACATGCATTTGTATATAAATGTATGAAATTTTGAGGTCATGGGATACTTTAATGCAGATAGGTTGCCTTTATTGAAGATCGAAGTGCGCTTTTGGGTACTATAAACTTGTGGGTGATAGTCTTGTTACTTGGCATAGCAAAAAACAAACTACTATAGCAAGATCTAGTGCTAAAGCCAGATGGGCTTCTAGATGACAAAGCAAATATCTATGTTTTTCATAATCAATATGCCATTTATACTTCAAGCAACCCGAGTGTTTCATTGGAGTACAAAGCACATTGATGGGATTAGGTGATATTTATAGACGTCCAGCTTGAGGGGTAGTTGTAGTAGGAAGTGATGTTTTGAAAGGCTCAATCGAAGCTTGCCTCAAGGCATTTTAAGGCAAGGCATGCCTAAAACACCATGAGCCTCAAACTAAAATACCAAATCCCAAAAAAGCCAACGTATTACCCATCAAGGCTTATGCATTTGTACAAAAAAGGAATGCTTTTTGTACCTTTTTTGTTGAGGGTTTATGTATTTTGGGTGTGTGATTCTCAAGTTAGATTTTTGGCTAGAAAAAATTTAACTATTGAGATTTGTACCCTAGATCTTGAATACTTTGTAATGTTATAGGTGTCTTGTCATGATTTGTGTAGCCGATTCCACTTAGTGGGACTTAAAGTTTCTTCTTGTTGTAATTTTTGAATGACCAACAAGTAGTTTGCATATTTTTTTTTAACATTATATGTGTTTTCTTAATTTTTTTCTTCATTTTTACTATACATATGTAATTTGTTTATATATTTTTATCTATGAATAAAACTCTCAAAAGGCTTACGTCCCAATGCCTTAAGGCTTACTTCTCGCCTCTTAAGGGTTAAAATGCCTCACCTTATGCCTTTGCCTTTTACAACATTGGTAGGGAATAAACCATTTTAATAATTTTTTTTTGTGTGACGGTGTTTGGTGCTTTATATTTTTGTTATCAATATATAAAGAGGCTGACCTGGAGTTACACATAACTCTCCTGGACTGCCAACTCCTGCTTTTCTCTCACCTCTTTGTCTCTCTTTCTCTCCTCCCCTAACCCTAAGTGCTTTCTTAATTGAATATTCAATTTATTTCTGATTTGTAGCAAACAATTTGCATGTCCTACTATTATTGGGTAATTGCCGTAGTGGAATACCTAGATGAGTTTGGGAACCTGAATCTCCTTATTTTGTGAAGTCAGTCTAGGGCATTGTTCTCACTCTTATGGCTCCTAATAGGATTAGTCGGCCCCTAGACTACCTAGTAGACTTGTTTAGCCTTTTTTGCCTCTTGTTAATTTCAAGTCTATGTTTAAATCAGTAGTTTTGATGAGATTAACCATGTGGAGTACCTGCATACTTCTTGGCCTTTTCCAAATTTTATTTAGATATGACACCCAAAGGGTTTAGGAGAGAGATAATACAAGCGTCATGTTTGGTTTGCAGAATAGAATGGGGTATAGAAATGGAATGGAGTGGAAATTAAAATGGAGAGTATGAAAAAATCAAGTCATAAATTCGATTCAATTCCGTTCCTATCTACCAAACATGTACTAAGAGGGCCAAAGAATTTTGTGCGTACTATGATAGAAAATAAGATCATAATACCCAGAAGAGAAGATCCAATAACGCCCCATCTCTGGTTATTTGTGTCCACTGCTTGATGAGTGGAGAGACTTGTGCACCTTTTTTTCTTCAAAGTCCTTACATGTTGGCTATTTGGAATAAATTATTTGGTATATTTGGTGAGAGGTGGGTGTATCTGTTCACATCGAAGACATTTTGTTCCATCATGTTTAGAGGCTTTGGTAAAGGAAAGAATAGGAAAGCTTTATGGCAGTGCTCCATTATGGCTATAATTTGGTGTGTTTGGATGGAAAGGAATGCTATAATTTTCAAAGGAGTGGCTATGTCTACTAACTTGATTGGAGTACAGTGGCTTATCTTTCATCTTTTTGGGTGTTAGCAAATGGTTCTTTTTGCCACATCTCTTTGGAAGAAATGCAGCGGGACTGGTCAGCTCTCTTGCATTGATTTTGGTTTTTGGGCCTATAGTGGGAAATCTGTAATTATTTACTTTTGATGTAAAGGGAGGGTTTTCTTCTTCCTATTTTCCTTTTTGTTTTGTTCTTATTGTGTATTCTGCCTTCTCTAGTAAAATTTCGTTGTTTATCAAAAAAAAAATCATAATACCTTTTCATATTGGATAAATAAAATGCACAACTATCTTCAATGGTGCTGCATGAGAGATAAGCAGAGTGTTTTTCCAAGATGAAACTTTTTTTGTTGGGTCTGGGGGTTCAGATCATAGGATCAGATCGAGGATCATAAGAATCTACTTGCAATGTAAAATAAGTTTTAAAAATTTTATAAGCATTAAACATTTTATGTATGTGAAATTTTATGACAATCTTTAAGCCTAAAAACTTGGTGAGTAAGCAAGTCCTGAACCACTATTTTGCAACAAAATAAAGTAAGCAATCAAAGAGAGAAACTAACAAAATAAGCTTAATTCAATGAAGTTAAATGAACTCCTGTGCTGTAAGCAGTGGCCTACTAAGCTTCTCTACCTCTGTAATTAGAGTCATCACTCAATCATTAGAGTATCAAAATTGAGAATTTAGACAAACTCATTACTCCCCTATTTTTCCTTCAAAACCATAGGGCAAACTGTGTTTCTCATTGGTGATTATAGTTCCAAAAGTCAGAATTCTGACGAACTCATCATGCTACTATTTTTTTTCCTTCACATCATGCTCTTTATTTTTTCCTTCAAACCAGAGAAACTTTGCTTCTTCTTCTTATTCTTTTTCTTCGAAGTTTCACAGTGCTGTGCTCTCTGTTTTGGAAGAATAAAATAGGGGAGAAATTAGAGAAGAGAGGTTGTTCAGAGCTCGTCAAGACTCAACAGAACTTTGTTTTGAAGCACGTCAAGGGATTGAGAAGTTAATGCATATGTGCATGGCAGCATATCTGTTTTACTTTCAAAGCTCTACGAGAGCTCTTAAGTTGTTGAATTTCAAAGAAGGACCAGGTGTTGATTGCACACAAAACTGCAACTTCAGAGCTTTCTGCAAGGCAACAACTTCAAGGAAGTTGATCGAACACCATGAGGAGGTTGATTTCTGGTACTCTAGTGCTGATTGAACACAAGAGGGTCAAACTTCAGCTCTCTGTAAGCTGCTGTTAAGAGACCTCTGTGTGAAGAAGTACCATGTGCTATATTCCCCAAATTTTGTATTTGGGCCAAATAGGCCAATATATTTCTCTTCTATTGCAAAAGAAAACTTTTTAGGCCAATAAAATGTATATTGTGCTTTATCTTTAAAGCCCAGAGACAAAAAAATGGCCACTCCACTTGAATAACTAGAATTTGAAGAATGCCAAGCAGGATCGCAAATCTATTATTATACCAATTTTGTTCTGTTTTTGATGCGATTCTACATGATCCCATTTCAGCATGCTACCTGGATCATTTGAGTAATTTTGGATTGTAGGGTTGAATGATCTTGCGATATGGATCGGGATTTTGATAATAATGGGGTTATAATTCTTATTCATGCTCGTCTGTCTTATATTCTTTGTACTACCTTTTCTTTTGACTCCTAAGCTTTTAATATAAATCTGTGTTAAAATACTTCATTTTTCAACTTTCTTTGGTTGTACGCACGTCACTTGGCATTGATTTTGTAAGTTTGTATCAAATCCACAAATTTTATTTGATTCTTGATTCCCAATACTGGGACTTTGCTATGCAGTTCAAGATTTGACAACTATGCCCTCCCTAAAAAGGGAGGAAGGGACTTCATTTGCTAAAACAAATTATTGAGTTGGCAAGTTTATTTTTGATGGAAGGCATTCTACTAATTTTTATTTTTTAAAATTTGATGCCTTAGCATTAGATATATTTTTAAACTTCTTTAAGGGTTAAAAATGTCTTGAGTTTAAATCAATCATAGCTATGAATCCCCACTTTATGGATTTAAAATGGTCAATTTCTTTCTCAAATTTGTTATTGTCTGAGTAACTAATTCCATTGTTGAATGTTGGCCACATCATTTTTTTTTTTTTGGATATTTTTAATATATATTTTTTTATGTTTAACTTTCTTGAAACCAAAATTTGAATTTTAGGCTTGCTTTAACCATTTTTTAGACCCTGCATCCCCTCACCTCTTTTTCTCTCTTGTTGCACATATGGAGAATGTCAGAATAACTTACACACAATTCCTCCTCCTTGATTGGAGTGGAGCACTTAATAAATCTCAATTTGGTTTAGTTTCGCACATCATGACGAAAGCAGCAAGCCATTGTGGCTCTTTGATTAACTCTTTTCTTCCTGTGCTTTGTTGAATTTGATAGAGTTAATGATTCACATTTAGATGAACTCAATGGACAATGGCTGTCAGTTTGGGTTGTTAACATGGATGTCTGCTATCGTGCTTAGAATTCATGTAGAATCCTTTCTAAAGCTAGAATTTGATTGTAAGCTGCCTTTCTTGAGGTCAATAAAGTTGAAACCGGAAAGAAGCAGCTTCTCAGCACTGTGCTTTCAATCTTCATTTGTATTAATTAAAGACCTTCGTTCATCTTAGCTATGGTAAATTGCATGAACCAATTGTAATCTTCACGGCCATGATAGTTGATTTTAGGAAAACCTTTGGGGTTCAGTTATGGGGATAGTTTGGGGGCTAATAGTCATTTTACATGGATATTTCTCTCTTAAGTAAAACAATCACTTTACCTGCTGCTCTCTCGTTTTAACTGCTTCAACCCTCTCTCTCTCTCTCTCTCTCTCTCATTAATTGAAAGGGAAAAATAATGAAGTGAGAGACTAGTTCCTAACGGGGCATGCAACATGGTTCTAATTCTAATTTTCAGAGTTTGGTTTCTAGATGTGGTGTTGACATTAAGGAAAAGCAAAAAATATGCGAAGCTGACACCTGATGAGCTTATTAAGGTTGTTGAATTTCAAGGGATGCTCCCCATTACAAACATGGGGTAAACGAACAACACAAAGGGGGTTGTTTGTTTCTGTAAAAAATTTTGGAGCCTTATCTGATGTTTGATAGTTTTGCTCGCAGGTATTTGCTTCAGATTATTGGAAGTGGTGAAAAGGTTCGTTTGCAATACCGTTCTCTAAGGAAGATCTCATCCTGTCAGGGTGTTGAACAGCCAATTCAGAACAGCAGCTGACTCATTTGAATTACCTTCAGTGGCTGGTTCCCCTTCTCAACCTTCACACAAACCATACCTTGTGAAATCTTGATGTGTGCAACCTTCGGGGAAAAAAAAAAAAAGGAATGATGAAAAATGCAGTTTGTGTTTCTTGTATGTAGGAAGGGTGGTGGTTGAATGATGTTCATTTTAGCCCAGAAATAGAATAGAGGGAGTGTAGGTTGTTTGAACTGCAGAGTTGCTGTCCAAAAGGCTTTTGTAAAGGTAAAGGAAAACAGGATTAAAAAGGATGACGCTGTCTCAGATACTGCCCATGTTGTATAACACAAGCTGTGGGACATGAGTTAATCCACATGGCATTGGCATATGATCGATTCCTGTGTCTATTTTATTTTGTGCTGAAGAAGGTTTTGAAGATGCAATTTCATATTGCAGGTGTACCACAGCTTTGCTTTTATGCCTACTCCCATTCCATAATAGTTTCGAGTGTAAAAGTTGGCTTTATAATGTATATACATTTTCCATATTGACCTTAAGCTAGAATTACTTTTGTTGCCATTTTTGCCTCTACGAAAAGTTCCCCTAATAACCTCACCGGTGGTGGACCGAAGCTGAGCTTGCTTCGGCCCTTGCTCTTGTCCTAGGTGCCGCCGGGGGGAAGGTGGGGGCGTGTTATAGTACTCCATGGTAGCTTCTAAAGCATTAGATAGTACAGGAAGATGAAAGATAACCCTCTGGATAGTGCTTTTTCAACTCTAGAGCGATAGGGAATACCTTTGAAAATCAAATCATACGGCCAAGCAAAGAAAGAACCCTAATCCTTGAGCAAGGATTGAAATTTTGGGACGTCATATCAAGACCTTAATAAAATTTTTCAAGAGTTCTATGAACTCACTTATTCCCTTTGTTGTGGTATTTCGCTAATCATTTCATCCGTTTAGTTCCAGTTAATGGGCATATAAAAGAACTGGACGATACTTTAAATACATGTTCACCATGGATGAGAGGCAACTGGCAGTTTCTTTCGGCCCTGTTTAAAATTAGAATTTGTTCATATTTGTGTACAAGGGAAGAGAGAAAGTAAGATATGTTGTGAATCGATGAATGAAAATTTGATTTTATGCATGGATGGTCCTTGGTTTTGTTAAGATTATGATGATAATATAACCAATTTTTATTGTTATTAGTATATTTGATATAGAGAGAATTTAGTGAAAAATAAATCATTTTTTTTTCTTTTCCAAACTAGATCTCAATGAAGAAAGAAAAAAAAACAATGATTTCTCTCTTATGTTCTTTAGATGACTAGAGAAATGATTTGTTGGATAATAATTGGAAAGAGTAAATAGTTGGTATTATAGAGAATTTAATAAAAATGGTTCACTCTTTTTTTTTTTTTTTTTCCTCAAACTAAATTTCAAATCTAAATGGACTAATAATAATAATAATAAGAAGAAGAAGGGGGGGAATACTTCGTCTCTTATATTGTTTAGATAACTAGAAAAGACGGGACTTATTTCTTGTATTATATGGATAATAATTTAAAGTAAATATTACGAGTGAAGTTTTGGTATTTGAAGGGGTTTTCTTAAATAAAAACTTCCCGGAAAGCGGGAGGGGAAAGGAAGCGAGTTGGAGAGAGAGAGACTCCTTTATGTTTCTTTTTTTCTTTCTCTTTTCTTTTCTTTTCTCCCAAACTCACCCAAATCAATCCAAACGAAGCGGAATGGAACGGAACTCCCAGTTGAGGAAAGGCGGCGACGGCGAGCGTCGTCTCAATGCTCTTACGTCCTTTCTCACTAACTTCACGGGCGGGGGCGGGTCCCATTCGTTCACATGTCCGAAAATAAAAGAACAGCTCTATGAACTTAAAAAATGGCGAAGATCAATCAATCAGGGGGGTGGCACTGGCAGCCAATTCGGCAGAAAGTGACAAGCGAAAAAACAAAAAAAAAAAAAAAAAAAAAATAGTAGCCCTCTGGGCAAGGCAAATAGAAATGAGGCAACGCAATGCTTCTGCTTCTGAATCTGATGTTAGGTCACAGGGTGGGGCTCGTCGTCCTTGTCCCTGGCCGCCCCTTCCCCTTGTCCTCTCTCTCTGCCTTCTTATTTATTTATTTCCCCAATTCATTCATTGTATTGTATACTGTTTGTACTTCCTCACCAGCCTCTGCGTTTCATATCAGGCCAAAACACCCCACTAAGCCTTGCCTGGCCTGTTTGCAACTTCAAAACTATTAAAAAATTTTAAATTTATGAATAAAATTTATACATCATTATTATTTATTTCATATAGAAAAAAAAAATACAATAAAAATAAATTTTCTTATTATTTACCTTTTTCCAAGAGAAATCATTGATCCAAGTATCCCAAAATCTTCAAAAACTTATTGTTTATTTGCACTGCTATTTAAAATTCTATTAAAAAAATATTCATCCTTCTAAATAGCTCTTTGGACCCAGAAAAGAAAATTAAGTATAATGTTACGACGCATAACTACTAGTAAAATCTTAGAAAGTTTAATTACCATCATCTCTATAGAAAACAAAAATTTATTAAAAATAACAAAAGACTATTAGTATTCTATTAAAACAATTAAATTGGGAACTTGAAATCCATCTAATTTTGAAGATCAATTAACCACCTATTATTGATCGTCCGGAACCTTCCACACATATGTATCAAACCTATTGAAAAAAATTGAATTATGCCATGGAGATCTTTGGAGATGAAAGCACAAAGGAATGAGAAGGTAGTTTCGAGAAAACGGGAGCTAGGGATTGAGAGAAAATCTTTTTCTTTATTATATGTATTTTTCGTAAAAATTCAAGTGCAGAAGTATTTATATGTACTTCTTAATGCAAATGTAAATGTAAATGTACAAAAACTTATATATTTCTAATAGTCCTCCTCAAGATGGAGTGTATATATTTGGTACACCCATCTTGCTGATATCCAAGAGCGTTGGTGAAGATGTCACTGAGTTGAGAATGAGAAGCAACATGAAGTGTTTTGATCATATTGGCTTGCAGCTTTTCCCTCACAATATTGTAGTCTATTTTGATGTGCTTTTGTTCGTTCATGGAATACAGTATTGGCAACAATATGAAGAGTTGCTTTGCTATCACAAAAGACTACTGCTGGCTTTAAATGCTGAATCTAAACATATTTTAACAAGGAAATCAACCAAGAGAGCTCACAGGTAGTAGAGGCCATACCCCTATATTCTACTTCAGTTGAGGATTTTGAGATATTTTGTTACTTCTTGGACTTCCAAGAAATTAAAAATCTCCAAGAAAGACACAAAAACCTGTAATTGATCTTCTAGTATCCACACACCCAACCTAGTCCAAATCACAAAAGGCCTTGAAATGAAAATCAAAAATAGCAAGAAAGAAAAGGCCCTGTCCAGGTGCACCCTTCAAGTACTCAAGTACTTTGTGTACTACATCTAAATGTGATTGCCTTGGTTTGTTCATATATTGACTCAAAACTTGCACAAAGTAAGAAATATCTGGACATGATATAGTGAGGTAAACGTCTCTTGCAATCAATCTTCTATAGGTAAAATGATCCTCTAAAAGACCACCATATGATTTAGAAAACTTTACATTTTGTTCCATAGGAAATGTCATTGATTTGGCAGCCATGAAACCTAAATCTTGCAAGATATCTAAAGCATATTTCTTTGGCACAATGCAATGCCTTTAGAAGATCTAGCAACTTCCAATCCAAGGAAATACTTCTAATTTCCCAAATCTTTAATTCTGAATTTGTTGGCCAGAAATGCTTTCAATTCAAAAATTGAATTCAAATCTTTGCTATCCAGAATTATATCATCGACATAAACTAGCAATACAATAAAAGAACCATTTTCTGATTTGACAAACAATGAATGATTTGACTTTGCTTGCTGAAAACCATAAGCAATAATGGTAGTAGACAATTTTGAAAACCATTGTCTAGAAGCTTGTCATAGCCCATAAAGATACTTTTGTAATTTATGAACTCTAGAGTCCCCCTACTATGCATATCCAAGTGGAATGTCCATGTAAACTTCCTCATTTAAATCTCCATGCATGAAAGCATTATTTAAATCTAATTGATATAAATGCCAATTTTTGACAGCTGCTATTGCCAACAAACATCTCACTGTGGTCATATTAGTAATTGGAGAAAAATTCTCCTAAAAATCTAGACCCTCAATTTGGTTGTACCACTTAGCAACCAAACAAGCTTAATTTGTACCTTTCAATGGTACCATTAGCTTTGTAATAACTCTGTAAACCCACTTACAGCCTATTGGTTTCTTTCCTACAAGTAAAGTAGTGAGAGTCCATGTTTGATTTGCCTTAAGGGCTTTGATTTCAGGATTCATTAATACTGCTTGCCATTCAGGAATTTGTATGACTTGAGAAAAGCTTTAAGGTTCAGAAATAGATGAAATGGGTAAAGCAAAATGTTTGTGGGAACTAGAGAGTTGATGGCAAGAAATGACATCAAAAAGTCAGAATTTGATACCTGAAGACTAATCTGTCAAGGAAACAGATTGAGATAGGGGATAAGAAGCCAGTTGACAATGATAATCTTACAAGTAGTTTGGTGGCTTTCTTGTCCTTGTGGATTGTTGAATATGAGTAGATGAATCTGTAGATTGTGGAGGAATAGTAGAAGAAGAAGGCAAATTTAATGAAGAAGAAGGAAATGAATTTGTAGAATTTTGAGAATACAATTGTGATGAAGTTAAAGGTGAATAGAAAATTGAATCTGGAAAATCAAAGGCTGATTTTGGAAAAAACAAATGAATTACAAGGTGTGGTGAAAAAATAAAGAGAAGAGAAATGAAATATATGTTCATTAAACACAACATCACGAAATATGAAAGTTTTATGCATTTCAAGATCATATAATCTGTATCTTTTGACAGCAAAAGGATAACAAATGAAGATGCATTTTCTTGCTCTTGGGTCAAATTTAGATCTATCATGAGTCAAAGTAGAGGCAAAACAAAGACAACCAATAACTTTGTGATGATTATAAGGGGGTGTGGAGTACAAAACTTCATGTGGAGATTTATGGGATAGTAATGGAATTGGTGTAAGATTGATTAAATGGGTAGCACCAAGAATACAATCACCCCAAAAATTGAGTGGTAAGGAAGCTTGGAATCATAAGGAACGAGCAACATTGAGTAAGTGTTGGTGTTTTCATTCGATTACACCATTTTGTTGTTGCCTTTCAACACAAATTTTCTAGTGAATAACACCTTGAGAAGAAAAAAAATTCTGGCATGTGAAATTCAATTCATTGTCAATTCTAATTTTCTTGATTTGAGAATGAAATTGAGTTTCAACTAATTTGAAGAAAGATTATAAATAAGGTATGGTTTGAGATTTGTTTTGTAGAAGATATAACCAAGTGGACTTGGAATAATCATCTACAATTGTGCGGAAGTATTTTGAACCGTCTAAAGCAGAAACTGAGAAAGGCCCCCACATATCACAATGAAGGAAATGGTAAACATTTATGTTTAGCTAATGGAAAGATTGTACAAACACAAGAATTAGGAAATTTTAGTACATGCATATTTGATACACAATTATTGAGAAAATTTAACTTGGAAAAGGGAATGTGATCTAGCATATAGTGCCACAAACTAAAATTCTGATTTATTGAAGAAGATGAAACAAAACAATCAACCAAGTGTCTTTGCAGTAATTGATATTGGCTAGCCTTTTCCTCACCCATTCCAATCGTTGTCCATGTTGACAGGTTTTGGATGAAACAAAAATTGGAAACAAAAACAATACAACATGAAGAATCACATGTCAATTTAGTGGTAGAAATTAGGTTAAAAGAAAAGGAAGGAAAACAAAGGTCATTGTGTAAAACAAGATTATCTAATAAATGAACAGTACCAATATGTGTTACTAGAATTGAATGACCATTTGGTAGTTTAACAATAGAAGTAACTTTAGAAGTTATGGTGGAAAAACAAGCAATGGAGTTGACCATTTGGTCTATAGATCTATATCAATAATCCAGGGAACAAGATTACTTGCAAAGTTATCAATAGAAGACAACTGTGGAGTTGGTAGAACACCAGAAGTGGCTTGATTTACAGAGTGTGGACTGGATTGTGGTTTGAGCATGGAAAGTAGCTGCTAGTATTGATCTCGAGACAAAGGAAACTGTGAACCATCATCATTTGATTTACCCACAAAAGAAGTTTGATTAATTGAATAAGTAGTTCCTCTTGTGGACTTAAAACTAGGAGGAAAGCCATGAATTCGATAACACTTTTCAGAAGTATGACTTGTGTATCCACAATGACTACACACACGTTTATCCTTGTGAAAATTGGTTTGCTTTGAGGCAAAATTTCCATTTTTCTCATAGGCTTTGTTGTCAAGACAACAATGGATTCAAGGTTAGGTATAAATATATCCAAAGTGATTTCTCTCTATTTCTCTTCTTGTAACCCCAAAGAAACAACTTTGTTTATGGAGGGAAAAGGATCAAGTAATAAGATTTGACTTCATATACTATTGAAAGAGTCACTTAGCCCCATTAGAAACTGCATTACATTTTCTTCTTGTTGAATTTATTAAAAAGAGAAATAGTGTTTCAATAGAAAGAAATGGCACCGGAATCCATGACAAAATTCTAGAGGAGCGATAATGCTTTCTGATACCATGACAAAAATTGAATTCTGCCATGGAGATCTTTGAAGATGAAAGCATAGAGGAATGAGAAGGAAGTTATGAGAAACAGAGAGTTAGGGATTGAGAGAAAATCATTTTCGTTATTATATTTATTTTTAGTAAAAACACAAGTGCAGAAGTATTTATAGGTACTTCTTAATACAAATGTAAATGTAAATGTAAATGTAAAAAGGGCACAAATGTAAATGTACAAAAACTTACATATTTCTAATGCCTATAACTCTTTTAAGATAAAAACCGGTCCACCTGTCCCCTCCTTTTCGATTTATTTCTCTATTATTTTTTATGGTAAAGTGGAATATTACTGATCTAGGTTTGATAAAAGATTTCAAAATTTTTATAAATTTTCCTTAATTTTGACATTCAACTAGAATAAAAATGCCCTTAACCCTCAAAAGTTAATAGAATGAATCACACTTTTATCATTAACTTATACCCGCTACAATATAATTTTGTATTAATATATTTTTAATTTTTATTTATTTGTATGTATAATATAAAAATTAACAATTATAAGTATAAAAAAATATAAAATATAAAACAAAGACAAAAAATAAATGCAAACTCTCTCTGAAGTTTTTTAAATTTTTTACACCAACTTAACATTTAATTTTGAAACACTACTTTTTTTCATGATCCTTTTTTTTTTTTTTTAATAAATATAAAGTGAGGTTTGTGTCCTTTTCCCAAAGATTAAAGTTTAGAAAAAAATAATAAAAATTTTAGAAGTTTAGAGAAAAATTGTATCTTTTCATTAAATCTCAAGAAATTATTTGAATGTTTTTAATACATTTTTGGTGAAATTTTGGAAAGGTCAATATTTTTTTTTCATTATTAATAATAGAAAAAGATAATATTATCCCATATCATTATACCCATTAACTTGTTTTCAGTGAATGTATCTCTTGGGACACACAGAGACAGGCACAAAGAATTATACATAATATAGTAAGTATCTTGAGGTTGCATAAAACAACAATTTCTACATTAGGATCAACATATTATAATGCATTTATAATAATATAAACTGTAAAGTAAAGGGCATAATGACAGGCTAACTAACTATAATGCCAATAAATAAATAACCACAAATAAGGAAATTTTTCTGACTTACAAATTTTATGAATAATTTATTTTACAAAACAAACAAATCTAAAATATAAAAAAAAAATTAATACCAACTAATGCACGGAAGCCAAGTTCGCATCCGGATTTTGCCCTGATCAGCGAGACCTGGGGGTGGAGGATGCTGATCTTTAGGTTTGGTATCGCACTAAGGGGTCTGAATGGCTCGTTGGTGATTGGAATTCGTATGTAATAAAAAAAAAATTTAATTCCAACAACAAAATTTTTGAGACACTAAAATTGCACAAATAATCATATTTTATAAATTAATCAAATTCCTAAACTATTAGATAAACAACCCAAATGCTCACCAAGATAACAATTTAAATTTTCTTTTCCTAAAATTGAAAATAGCACTCGACTTTAAGATTGTTGAACAAATAGTGGAAAGGGAAAATAAATATTATTAAAATTAATGATAAAAAAATGTAAATATTTATCGGTTAGTTGAGGCGTGGAAAGATCACTCTCCTTAAAATTTTACTTAACGGGTTCGATTTTGTGTTCACTCACAAGTACTTGAACTATTGGAGAAGTAGTATTATTTTAGTTATCCAACAAAGTATAAATCGCAAAAAATAGTAGAAAATAGAATTGTTTTTAAGAAGAAAAATGTTCTTTGATATAAAGCTGGATCACACCTTATATAGACAAAATTAAGAATAACTTTTAGTATAATAAATATGAAACCGTCAAAAAAATAGTTAATATTCTAAAATTTTTAAAATTAGAATATTAAATTTAATGTATACTTAATTTAAAATAAAATCAATGGTTGTTATATAATATTTCTTAAATAGATTTTTTTTTTTTAAATTTAAAACACAAACACTAATACCAACATAAAAGACAATAACTTCCCCTTAGATTTGGCAAAATGAGAAGGGTCTCTCCTAAGGTTAAAAAATTCACGTATATCCCCTAATATTTCAAAAATCCCACAAACTTCTCCTGACACTTGATTATTGGGACACTTATACCTCTCGAAAAGTTTGTCTTTTTTACTGAATAATAAGGAAAATCTATTTTTTTTTTAAACAAATTTGAAAAGAATTTTTTGAAAATTTTGAAAAAACAAGAAAGGTTTCTGTGGGTTTTGAAACGTCAAGTGAGATCTTTGTTTTTTTTTTTTATCGAATTTTAAGGAAGATCACTATCTTTTACCCATATATTAAAAAGTACAAATAATAATTTTTAAACATAAAAAAGAACAGGTATGTACGTATTTTTTAAATAAGAAAATAAAAAATTTTAAAATCCACTAGTAAAAATTCAATACTTCAGTTCTTTCCTTTTCCATTTTTGATCTTCTCTTCTGAAGAAAAATTAGGTCTTTCCGGAAAACCAAGGTGACCGGTCTTCTTATCAAATCCTTTCATCTAATAAAAACATATCAAACGGGTGTGTAATACTCAATATTTAATGTATTTTTATTGAATGTGAGGATTTGATAGGAGGACCCTCCAAAGGACAAATTTTTTTCCTTCTTTATGCCCCATGATGCAAACATAGCTGGAATCACCTCACTTTAATTTCTGTCCAGGCTCATAAGCTCCCTTAATAATGTCATGTGGACGAAAAATACACAACCCACTATTCCTCCTCACTGGTTTAAACCAAGCAGTAACATATGTTATGGCTCATCCTTTTTTTTTTTTAAACATAAGAGCTAAAAAAAAGTACAAAATAAATATCTATAAAGGAGAACAGGAGAATGAATATTTTTAAAATTTTTTATTTACAAGTACTCTTCTATCATTTTAGACTCCTTTTTATCTACTCTCAACGTTAGAACTATCATTGAATACACACGAACCTATCTCTCATCTTATCTTATAATCTTCGCTTCACCCTCATCTCCAATGATGGAGAAAAATAACACGTAGACAAACAGCTTAGTCAAGGGGTATTAAAGGTTACTAAAAGTGTGTGGTATGTTCCGATGCCACTTGTTGGCTCGGAAGTATGTAGAGTCAGAGGAGGGTGAATGGACTCTTTCGCGTATTTATGGCTTTCTTTGCAAAATAAAATTTTTGATAAGGCACAAGCAATTATATCATAATATATAAAATGTAAATCATGCACAAGAGTAATAAAGAGTAGGGTAGAGAAGTTTAACACTGGTATTTTAACATGGTTCAACACTAAACCTTAGTCCATGCCTTAAGACCAACTCAAGGATTCCACAATCCACTAAGAAACTCCTTCACCAGCAGAGAAGCCTTGCAACTCAGGAAAAAATCCATACACTCGGGAACAAATCCCTACCACTCACAAAGAGCCTTTACTCGGGAACAAATCCCTACACTCGAGAACAAATCCCTATAGCTCACCAAGAGCCGCAAGGTTCATCAAGAAGCCTTGTAATTTGGTTCACAAAGAACCTTCACTAATTGGTTCACAAAGAACCTTTTACAATAAGATGGGTATGCAAAGAAATGTTCCTCAATTGAGCTAATATCAATTACAAACCAAACCTCACACTATTCTTTCAAGGAATGAATCTGTAACGCCCCAACCTGAGTCTATCAGGGAACATGGTTTCTCTCATCCTCCACCTGGACCAAACAACAAGGGGGTAAGCCTTATTGGACTAATGACTGGCCCCACAAATTAACATGTATCTTTTTTAGAGTATTTTGTCCTCACTCACACACTTTCTGAGAAAACTTTCCAGAAGGTCACTCATCCTAAGACTCCAAGTCAAGCATGCTTAACCGTAGAGTTCTTATGGGAAGACCCTTGAAAAGAAAGATGCACCTTGTTGATATGGGTAGTAACATCTAATCTTTATTTTTCAGTGTGTTTTGTCCTCACTCACACACTTCCTGAGAAAACTTCCCACAAGGTCACACATCCCAAGATTACTCTAAGTCAAGCATGCTTAATCGTTGAGTTATTATGGGAAGACTCTCGAAAAGAAAGGTGCACCTTATTTATATGGGTAGTAACATCTAATTTTTTTAAATCTTTCTTTCATGGACTATCACATACATAAGATTAATGAGCAAGAGAGAATTTTGAGCACTTGTGAATATGAACTAAAATGCAAAATGCCTAGGTTTTGTATTTAACAATATTTTTCACTAAGAACTTGTAAAATCACCAAAGCCATTCCTAAACAAGTCTAAGAACTTGTATTTATAGCCAAAAACCCAAGCTAGCCGTTGTGTGACTGTTGGGAGTGAAACCCAAAAGAAACAAACTATTTTCTAGCCGTTGGTGTTTAGTTCACGATGTTAATCGTTGATGAGTCTACCCTAATCGTCGACAAGTCACCCTCAATCATCGACGAATCATGCCTTTTCATCGACGAGTCATCTGGGATGAAAACTTGTTTTGGCTACTAGAAAAATTCATCGACGAGTCAAACCCATTCGTCAACGATTCATTGCCATTCGTCTACGATTCATTGCCATTCGTCGACGATTGACCTGGGTAGAAACACAATAAGGCTACTGGTTTTATTAGTCGACGACAACACCTTATTAGTCGACGATTGCCTTGTTTTTTTCATACCAATAAGCCTTTTAATGACTTAAAACATTCTTAGACAAAAGTATATATATTAAAGATATTAAGTCTAATGAACATTTATACTTGTCCAAATGAAGTTTCTATCGAATGTAAGATAATCTTGTTTATAAAAACACATTTGAAAGCTCATTTTGATATCTTATATGTTTCTATGTCCTTTTATTAAAATATACTTGACTTTCTTGAAGGTTTAGGACAAAAAGGCTTGTTTTGACAAAATCGGGACTAAATATGCAAATGTTCATAATACCAAGATGTTTGAAAACTTGTCTCTTTAGAAAACATATTTAAGTATAGGATTCTTTTGTCAATCTTTTTGTTTTTATCCTTGAAAACCATGAGTGTTGAATTTTATGACTTAGTGAAATCCTAATACTCTTGTGTCCTAGTATGCATGTGCATTTTGCTCAACTCTTACTCAAAAATCATGCGTGAAACAATATTACAAGAGTTACAATAAATACTACCACAAACACTCCTCATTACATATGATACATATGATTCTACATTAGTTTCATTGGATGCGCTTGAGTTCTTTTCGAGTGAGTGTCCTTTTGATCTTTCTTACTTGACGTCTGCTTGGTCTGATCTTAGCCTTCGATCCAGTACTTCATGTATTTGTCACTTGCACCTGTATTTAACATGATCTACAAAGATAAGATATACTAGGAACAACAAATAAGTTAATATCGTGATACATCACGTCATCAGCTAAACAAAGTCTGATAGTTGCCACAACCTTCGCTTCCAGTTCCTTCCAATTAATGTCGTTCATGCCTTTCGGCTACTTCTATATAATACCTTCACCATGCCTTACTGCACTAACAAATCATTGACCCTTCTCTACCATAATCTAAAATTTCCAGATTCGTCAAACTTGACCATATCAAACTTCGCAGAAGAAATCTCATACATCGTAACCTAGCTCTAATACCAATTGTTGAGAAACATGCGGCAATATGAATAGTACTAAAAAATAAAGAGATAAAGCAACAAAATACATAGATTAATGTGGTTCGGCAATATGCTTACATCAACAGGTGCAAGCGGCAGCTAAATTTCATTATCCTCAAAAGTAGGGTTACATCATATATATATTTATATTATCTCTTTCCGTACAGAGATATTAGAAAAATTCTTCAAAATACCCCTGTATTGTACCGTGAGGGCACCCCTAACCCATTAATTGTCCCAGCCAATAAAACAATAAATTTCAAACCAATGCCGAACAAAACCGTCAATAGTTTCATCAAATTATGGATGGTTTTCTTCAGGCCAGCTTTCTGGTTGGCTTCTAGAAGAAACTATTGATGTACCTATGGAAAATCGTCAACGATTTTTTTCAAGCTAACTTCTTAATTTTCTTCAGTCTACTTTCTCTATACACGTATTTCACTCAATATGAGCTACATACTACAACACAAGTCATTATACCTCTTAAAAAAAAAAAAACTCTAATTGTAATTTAAAAATTTTTGTCTCACTTAAAAAGAAATTGATTCATCTTATCAGAATAAGGCATCTTAAAGATCTTAATAGAAGGAGTTAATATATGAGAGATATTCAAGGGGGAGTGTTATGAAATATAGGTGAATGTCACCCATGTCAACTATGAACTTGTCCCATATATTTGCACTAATTCATGTCTCATGTGAACCTGCCTCATATGTTTGTACTAATAAAGTGTATGTCACTTCATCTTCTACCCCTTAATTTTTCATCCCAACAAATGCTTAACTATTCATATTACCCTAGAAAAGGACACCCTACCCTTCTTATATTTGGGATATACATTTGATACTTTCATCTAAGTAGACATATAGCGAGGATAAGAGAAGAAGAGAGATTCAGTGAAAAAAAGATAAGAGAAGATAGAGATATTTTAGATAAAGCCAATTTCATATCATATTGTAATTACTTTTGTGAAGTTTTGATCATATCCGCCTGTAAAGTAGGCATAACCGAATCACGTAAAAATGATGTCTCGTCTGTATTTATTTTTTATTTATTTTCTGTATTTTTATAACAATATATATTTTTTATTTTTTATTTTATATTGCATATTAATAAATATGTTCATATCCAAACTTTCCCATTAACTTTTAATTGATTAGTTTAATAAATTTACGTGGTGTGCTGCCATTCCCGCATGGCATTTGCAATAGTCAAAAGTGACAAAGTGAAACCCGTGACACACCGCTCCCCTAAAACACAAAAGCATAGGCTTCTTCATTTCATCAATGAAGGCAGCGGCGGGAGCAGCAGTAGCAATGCCAGAGCCATGTGATCTCAAAGTTCATGTTAATGGTCAACAAACATTCTTTCTCAATCAGGTAATCTCCATTCTCAACCTCCATTACCATCTTCTCCAGTCAGTCTGCCACAATTTACACTTTAATTACAATACTAATCAATGATGAGTTCTATCATGAACTGTTCCCACTTCGCTTTTGCAGAAGAAGATATCAAAATATTCAGGAAGGTTGAAGAAGATCCTCCAGCAAGAAAGAAGAAGAACCCAGATAAAAAATTTGGGGATTGAAATCAATAATTTTCCAGGAGGCCCGGATGGGTTTGAGCTGGTTCTGAGATTCTGCTACAACAATGGAGAGATCAAAGTGACAGCATCGAACGTATGTCTCCTTCATTGCTGCGCGGTCTTTCTCGGAATGACAGAGGCGGCCTCCGCCTGCAATCTCCTTCAACGAACAGAGAATTTTTTCCAGAAAACAGAGAATTTTCCCGAGAAAACAGAGAATTTCCTCCAAATAATGCACTGCAAAAGCTCATGGAATGATACTTTGACCTGTCTCAAGAGCTGCGAACCATTCTTTTCGTACGCAGATTCATGCGGCCTCGTACAAAGGCTCATCGGTTCGCTCCTCGCAAAAATTTCTAACCAGCAGATTTCGGATTCACATCTCACGGCCGGGTCGTCTACTTCTAGCTCGTCTTCGTCCTCTTCCCCTGAAACCACATCTGGTTTCAAGGTCAAGGCATGGTGGTTCGACGAATTGACGATTCTGCCCCCCAACATCATAGAAATGTTCATCAAGACATTGGGGGCTCACGGGCCCAACAACAACAACCTCCTACTCACGAGATTCCTCCTCCATTACCTGAAAAGCGTGGCCGTTCGGCGGAAGAACGGCGACGCGGCGGCTCCAAAGATCTCCCGGTACCGGGATCTGGCGGAGACGGCGGCGTACGGGGTGATTTTGATGGGGGAAAAGGTGTTCTCCTGCAGAGGGCTGTTTTGGGTGTTGAGAGTTGCGTCTGGGTTTGGGCTGAGCAGAGAGTGCCGAGATGGGCTCGAGAGGTTGATCGGCGGGATGCTTAATCAGGCGACGCTGGACGATTTGTTGGTCTCCGCCGGTGCCGGCGGTGTAGTGTACGACGTGAATTTGGTGTTGAGGCTGCTAAGGGAATTTGTAAATGGGAACGGGGTAACTGAGTCGGGGGCTGAGAAGATGAAGCGGGTGGGGCGGTTGGTGGATGAGTACATGAGAGAGATAGCGCCTGATCAGAAGCTGAAGCTGTCGACGTTTCTGGGAGTTGCAGAGAGTCTACCCGACGGTGCGAGGGACTGCTTCGATGGGGTCTACAGAGCTATCGATATCTATCTTCAGGTAATTATTACATTTGGCCTTTTTCCTTCTTCTGCTTACGTTTTCCTCTTTCTTCTTCTTTCAATTCAGCCTGCGCTGCCTCTTTCCTTTGTTTTGTTTTACTTTTGTGCTTTTTGGTTCATTGGAGATTTAATGGGTTTGGCATTTCTTCTTTTTCTCCTCCCCAAGTTTAAAATGTATAAAAATTTTTAGGTGATCTTAGATTGCGAAGTGTTAGGGTTCTTAGGTCACTTTTTATTTTGAGATGTGATGTGTAATCTGTTTTCCTAAGAGAGAGAAGAAGAAATATTAGGCTAATGGTTTAACAGAAAAAAATGAATAATCAGGATAATTTTTAATAAATTTTATTTAATCATTATTTTTAAAATTATTTATTCTTTAATCAATGGAAATTTAAAATTTTAATTAATTATTCAAAATATGACATGAGTTAACAGTCCAAGTAATTTTTTTTGAAAGTAAATTTTATGCTGCAATGCATTAGAATAAAAAGGTGTGAGTACTGATTTGACACATTGATTTGATTGGTCAAAAAGTGAAATCCAACATTTAATTGCAAGAGGTATGAATAATAATTGTATAAAAAATTGCGTTATTCATAGCATAGAAAAGTTGGAATGAATTTATTGGTATTTGCATATAAAAATTTAGGAAAAGTCGAGTTATTATGTGAAATTAAAAATCACCTAGGTTTTTTTTTTTTAAAATTAATAGTAAATATTTAGAACAATTTTAAAAATATAATTAAAAGATCAAAGATTTAGGGAAGAAATTATCAGGCATATGGAATCAAACTTAATTTTTTATTGTATGTATAAAAAATAATCTAATAAAATTAAATGCATATAAATAATGAAACTACATTAGATCTTGTGTATGTAGTCTATATCATAATTTTTCAATTGAAGGATTATAATTCCTTTTTGAGCTAATAAATTCAACATTTTCTTTATGAAATCTTAATTTATTTTTTTATAAACTATTCAATCACTGACTTTATAGTAATAGACATTCAGCAAAGCAATTGTAGCTCAAGTTATTTTCTTTCTTTATTTATAATTCTTTTAATGGTGTCTATACTCGTTTTGGAGGCATGTGCTCTCACCGAATTCTTCATAATCGTCAAGCTAGTCTTTTTCCCATAGCAAAAATAATAAATTGTCATCGCCCAACAAGCAAAACAAGTCATAATTTATTTTACTTTCCATAATAATGCCCCATCAAGATCATCCCCTAAGTTCAATCAATACTCATATAATTTTATGAAATTTTTTCTTAAAAAAAAAAAACATAAAATGCAGCATAAACTATTGAGAAATGCAGTAATAATAATAATATTTTATACACAATATTTATATAATTTTTAATATTGAAAATAATAGTTTATTTATTTACTTTGTTGGGGGTGGGGGGTGGGGTAATTTTAGTCTCACCCAGGTGTTCCAAGTGAGGAGCGGTCGAGGCTGTGCCGGTGCCTGAACTACGAGAAGCTGACACTGGAGGCGTGCAAAGACCTCGCCAAAAACCCAAGAATCCCTCCGGGGATTTCAGTGCAAGCTCTGATATCTCAAAAGCCCCGCAGCTACGCGGGCGCGGGTGCAACGAGGGAGGTGGTGATGGGAGGGGCGTCCCCAAGCCGAGAGGCCGAGGCGGAGGCGGAGGCGGCAGAGAGCGTAGTGTTTTCACGAGAGAAGGAGGAGATGAGACTGAAACTGCAGAGGATGCAGTGGAGGGTGGTGGAGTTGGAGAAGGTGTGCAAGGAGATGAAGGGCCAAATGTCAAGGCTGGTTCAGAATAGGATCATCGCCGGTACCCCTGCCCCCGCTAGATCAATCTTGCCTAGACTATGTTAATTAATTAACGCGCACACTGTCTCTTGACAAAGAGCATGGCCCCAATGGGCTATGTCTATGTGTGCTCAAGTGTGGCTGTCTGGCGTGGATTTTGGGTATATCAATATATATATATATATATGCAAATTGTGAATGCCGCACGTGTATATTGTTGTCATTTGTACAAGCATATGAAAATAAATTACAAAGGGATTCCTGCTTCAACATTAATCCAATCCACAAATACTCGTGTCTTTCTGAGTCTAATTAGAATAAAGCATAAAAAAATTTGTTCATTTTAGAATACCGTAGTTTAGGCCCGCACAATTATAGTCTAATTGAATGTTGTCACGGAGTCCAAAACTCAATTAAAAGAAATATTATTCTTTGACTATTGAATTGAACTTATACTGTGATGTTGGTTAGGACTATCAGGATTGGGGTAGCTGAATATTGATTTGTTCAATCCAAAATTTCAACTTGAGCTTAATATAAGTTTCGCCCCAAAATAATATGCCCAATTAAGTTACATTTGGATCGAGCTTGAGTTGCATTGAGTTTAGTCTATCTAAGAATGTCGGTCCAAAAAAAAAAGAAAAAATGCATATATACATACATATGTATACGCATGCATATATTTGTGCATATATAACCTAAATCATGATCGAGTATCAACAGCTCCTCCTTTTGCAGCCTCCATAGGTACAACACAAAACTCATAGTTTTAGGAAAACATAACTCAAAATCAAATGCAGGGGAGATTATTACAAACCAGAGTTCACTCCATCACAAAATCCATCAATACAAAATGAAAATTAAATCCATTTAAATTATAAATATTCTATCTTACATATACAATGCATTTACATACATTGTCTACAAGTATCAAGTTGACGTTAGAAAAAAGATATTCGACATGACTACATGGCTACTAAAATTGAGATACAATCATTGTCCTTTAAGGATTCATAAAAGGTAAACGAGTTAGTCCAAGTTTACCTTGAAGTACCATGAGTTTTGAATCAAACTTTGACAAGTCTTAATCTTTTTCAAGCCTTTTTTTTTTTTGGTTGAGCTCGAGGTTGCATTTAGCCTGACCCAATCCAAAGTTTTATGCATATAACTAAACCAAGTCCTTCACCCAAAATTAAGGGATTATTGGATATTAGTGCTACTTTTTTCTTTTCTTGGTTGGAATACAACAAAGAATTGAAAAATAATGCATTTTTCTATGTTGATATATATATATATATATATATATATATATATATATTGTTTCCATTGCTGATTTTTAGTAGCTGTAGAAAAAATTGAAAAAATAAATTTAATAAATTTTAATTATTGTCGTAATATATTACCATAATACTTTAACGTCCCAGCTTTACTTTTAAGGATTAAATGATTCTATTTAGACTATTAACAAAACTTCAAATAAAATGACCATTTGAATTTAAATATTTTGCAAAATTACAATTTGAATTTTAGTATAACCAAAATAGAAATATCCGCAACACTTATAAAATTTTGAAAAGAAAGTCATTCAAAATATAATGTTATCATTTTTTATTATTATATAATACAATGTTCCTGCAACAAAAAAAAAAAAAAAGTCAATTTTAAAATATAAAAGTAAGGTTTTGCATTTTTATTTTTTGAACATATACTTTATTGCTATTTAAAGTATAAAAAACAATTTTTTATCTTCTTAATTTTTAAAAACATGTTATGAAATTATAATTCAATTTTTTTTTATTTTCATAATTTTGGAGTAATACTTATACAGAGTTTCTAACCCTAAAATTCCGAAATTTTTTCAAAATGAAAAGAACAGTGTGTTCTGTTTGATTGGATTGGGTATGATCGCCGACCCCTGCTTGCAGCCTCGGTTGCCGATGTCGCTTATCTGCAATAATACTAATGCTTGCAACCTTCACCAGCCAAGCCACGACTCTGCGTGATTCCTTCTTCTCTTTGTTCCAAAGATGTGTGACCGTTCAGCATCTCTTCCAAACCCACACTGTCCTCACCACTTCAGGCCTCTCGCACGACATCTTGTTACTCCCCCACCTCCTCCTACGTTTCCTCGCCATCTCTCCACCATGTTATCTCTCCTACGCTTCGATTCTCTTCGACCGAATCCAAACGCCCGACATCTGCCTGTGGAACATGATGATCAGGGCTTTTGCGTCAAGTCCCGAACCCGAAATGTCCCTTGTTCTATTTGCAAGAATGCGCCGAGATGGCGTCGCTCCGAGTAAGCACACATTTCCTGCACTTCTCAAGGCCTTTTCCAAGTTGAAAAACGAAACCCTGTTTCAGGTTCATGCTCAAATTGTGAAATTCGGATTCAGTTTCGACCCTTTTGTCCGGAACTCGTTGATCTCCGTGTTCGCAAATGGTGGGTGCGTCGGTTTCGCCCGCCGGGTGTTTGATGAAAGTCTGCAGAGGATTGATGTGGTTGCTTGGACGGCAATGATTGATGGGTATGCTAGAAATGGACTTGCCATGGAAGGATTGGGATGTTTTCTGGAGATGAGATCGGGAGGTGTCAGGGTCGATGAGGTGGCCATTGTTAGTGTTCTCTGCGCAGCGGGGACGGTGGGTGAGGTTTGGTTTGGAAAGTGGGTTCATGGGTTTTACATAGTGTCGGGGCGAGTACCTTCGGATGTTTACGTTGGCAGTGCTCTGCTCGACATGTATTCGAAGTGTGGCTACTGCGACGATGCGCATAAAGTGTTTGATGAAATGCCTAGGAAAAACGTGGTTTCTTGGAGCACACTGATGGCAGGTTACGTGCATTGTCATAGATTCCAGGAGGTGCTTCGCATCTTTCAGGACATGCTTCTAAAAGACGTCCCGCCCAATGAGTTCACGTTGTCCAGTGTTCTCACTGCATGCGCACAACTAGGGGCATTAGATCGAGGGAGGTGGATCCACCGATATTTGGATAACCAAAAACTGGAATTGAGCTCAACACTAGGGACAGCTTTGATAGATATGTATGCGAAGTGTGGGTGCATGAAGGAGGCATTCTTCATTTTTAGGCAGTTGCCATGCAAGGATGTTTACCCTTGGACTGCCATGATTAATGGGTTGGCAATGCATGGAGATGCTTTAGGCTCTTTGAATCTATTCTCTTGCATGTTTAAAAATGGAGTTCAACCCAATGAAGTTACCTTTGTTGGTGTTCTTAGTGCTTGTTCTCATGGAGGACTAATAGATGAGGGACGCAAGTTCTTTCGATTAATGAGCTGTGCTTTTCGTTTGGAGCCTGATATAGAACATTATGGCTGCATGATTGATCTCTTTGGTCGGGCTGGATGCTTGGAGGAAGCTTTGAAATTGATTGCCAACATGCCAATGGAGCCTACTCCTGTCATTTGGGGAGCTCTATTTGCTGCCTGTATGATTCATCGAGATTTTGTGCTAGGGGAACTTGTGGGGAAACGTCTTATCGAGCTGCAACCCCATCATGGTGGTACATATGCGCTTTTGGCAAACTTATACTCAGCATGTCGAGAATGGAAAGCCAATGCTCATGTAAGGAGGCTCATGAAATGGAAAGCAGTTAGAAAGACACCAGGGTGTAGCTGGATTGAAATGAATGGTGTGATTCACGAGTTCACCTCCTTTGACAGATCTCATGCAGAATCAGTTGATGTATATTTGATGGTGGATAGAATTATGGACCAGCTGAAGCATGTTGGTTGTTCTCTAGAGACCAAAATGTTACCTTTGGCACACATGGGTTGAAACAGAATATTTCTAATTAAGCTCAAACTTTTGAGTAGGCTTGCTCTTGGCTAATCTCTTTATTGTCAATTCATTTTTGAGTTTAATCTTCATTATTGGCCTAGAAGATTGGCAATGAACCTTGGACCTTCTACAAGGGTCATTGTTGAGAGGTTGTTTAGCCCTTGTCAATTTTTATGTGATGAGACTATTGGTCTTATTAAAATTGAACCTAAGGCTAAGCTTGAGCTATTATTTAGTGGGTTACAATCCCTAATAATATAATGGGCTTCAAATTAGGCCCGCTTCAAAGACATTTAATAAATACAGCTTTATTGACAATTATTGACAGTTTAGGTGACTATCAATCTTTGGATTAAAAAGAATTTTGAGTTCGGGAGTGCATTTGTGGATAAGAAAGATAATTAAATAATTTTTTTTCAAAAATTATTTAACTAACACCGTATTAAGACTTGTTATTGCGATTATGTATGTATGCATGTGTATCTCATAAATATTTTTTTAAGAAAAATCTATAAAAATGGAGAAGAAACAAAGAGAAATAGGGGTTTATCGACCAGGTTGCCACCCTTGGGGTTTAGTGGGTCATCACATCTCTTGAGAAAACTCTACTAGCCTTTAAGGGGTAGTCAACCACCTACAGAAGTTACAAAATATTTTTATTTTATTTTATTTTTATTTAATAGAGAAGTATTTTATAAAATCTATACAGACGAGTTAACCTTATGGAGGCTCCATTACTTAATTACATATTCTATTTTTATTTTATTTACAGGCAAAAAGAAGTAAAAAGAAAACTTAGGAAAATGTAAGGAAAAATGATTTATTTTTCATTTAGACTGCACTTTCCTCCCCACGCCCTCTTTTTTTTTTTTTGGGGGGGGGGGGGGGACAACCTAGGTACCAAGATTTGGAATAAAAAAAATTTTCTGAATTTTAAGTTAGAAAAGATTACAATCTTTAAAGCCAAATTTGAGAAAGCCATTCTTGAAAAAAAAAAAATTTTAAAAGATTATTCTCAAATTAATGGAAAAAACACCACTTTTGAAATCATCAATTTTAGAGAATATTTTGCAAGTCAATTTTGGGAAAAGTCATTATTAGGAAAAAAAAAAAAACCTGAAAATTTATTTTCTAATCTATGAAAAACTTCATCTTTTGAAATCACCAATTTGAGAAAAAAAAAATTTCAAGCCAAATTTGAAAATGTCATTCTTGGAAAAATCTTGAAAAAATACCTTCTAATTTATGAAAGAAACCACTTTTTGAAATCACTAATTTTAGAAAATACTTTTCAAGATAATTTTTGGGAAATCCATTCTTGGAAAAACCTTGAAAAATTATCTTCTAATTATTGAAAAAAAATACCACCTTTTTAAAAAAAAAAAATTGCAATAAAAAAAACATAAACTAATTTTAGCACACAACACCACATAATCATTTTAGGAACACACATGCATGAATAAATTCACATGAACAAAATTACGACTTACAAAAAACACTTAAAATCAGAGAAAGAAAAAAAAATGTCAATACTTTGTTCTAGTCTGTTGACTAGCCTTCAATGGGTGTTCAACTGCCTAAACACATTGTTAATATCGGTTGACTGCTCATATGTGGGCGGTTGATTGCCTACATGCAAAAGCGAGATTCCACAACTTATTTACACTGATCTACTTACCTACATGCATACAAAATCTCTTCAAACTTTTGCTACATGACATGCAACACAAAATTTTGATCATGCAAATGTGAAAAAACTTATAAAGGAGAACACTTATTATTCTTACAAACATGTTTTTCATGATGAAGTTAAAGTACATACTAAGACAAACATATTTACATGCTTTCATATATACATTCATGCATACACTGATACATAAATAGAATATTATTCTAACTTTAAACAAAAACATTCATGGTTTCATGGATATACATTAATATCCCCATCAATACTCATGCACCCATGAAATAGAGCAAACAAAACACATGTATTTAAAGATAATATGTTTATAGGATTGACCTGAAGGCAAACAAATGAAATCAATGGGAAATGTGAATCAGAATGATTATAATACAATCTAAGGGTGAGAGAATAAAACAATTGTGAGGGAGGATGAATGTGTAAGATTAGAGGAAATGGAAAATGAAGTGAAATAGCCTTTGCAGGAGAAGAAACATATCCCAAAGTTTGTCATTTTTGCAACTATGTGTACCCCCTTTGATCCCTCACATGTTTATTTATAGAGGTCAAATCCCTATGCGAGACAAGATAGTTAAGGGTGTCCTAACTATTGGAAGATAGTGACGATGGTTGAAAATACATGGCAAGTCCTAAAGCAATGAAAAATACATGAAAAAATCGGGTTGGTCGATCATCATTGAGGGACAAATCGACTGTCAAATTGTTTCATCTAACATTTACGATGCATTCTTCTGAATCCTGTATCAAATTGCTTCTTTACTTCTTTTAGTTTCATCTACCATTTAGGATGCATTCTTCTGAACTTCTACTTTTCTAGCTTGTATTATGGCCAAATTAGAATATGAGGTATTGCCATATCAATATTCAACACAGGCATATCCTAATATGACCATACATACATCCTTGAACTTGTTCAATAATTCTATTTTCTCTCACTTGATTTGTGGGTTCATCAAAACTCCAATCTTTATTTCATGTCGAACATCACATGCTCCCAAATTTACAACTTATTTAACGTTTGTATGTGGCTTAATTTTGTTATTTTCTTAATACTTTCATTGCATTGAATATCATTCTCAAAATGTTTCGAGGAGGGTTTTGTTTTTTTGCAAGGGAAAACGGAAACAAACTAGCACAAGTAAGGAAGTACAATACAAGAAATGCAATAAAAATTAGCATGGGACAAAAAAACAAAAATTTATTGAAATAAATGGACAAGCCTTTCTACAACTAGAAGTCTCTCCTTGGCCACAGGTCAAACCATAGAGAAAACAATGTCTAGCAAGTCACTCATACATTGGTAGACCACATTATTGCAGTTATCAAGTGATCCAAATGAAAATTCAAAAATTTTTAGGTGATGCTCCTTTTGACTAATCATATTAATTGACAGTTGATTGAAAAATATATTGGCAATTTCATTAAACTTAGTGTCTTCCTCTAGTGTAGTATCTAGTCATGATGTATATAATATATATAGACTGACAAGTACAACAACTATGTAAAATCACTAGACGAAGCTTATATCGAAAGTCTTCCCTCTATTTTGTCTAACCTCCTTTCCCTTTGTAAAGCATATGCATCAACTTTATCCTTCCTAGATGGTTGAAATGCCAAACCAAAGGTATCCTTATTGTTAGCCTTGGAGGCTACATAATCATGGTTTATATGTTTTGATGATATTAATCTATATGTTGTTCCTAATGCATTCCATCTTTGCAGATCATGTTGAGTACATATTCCAATGATGAATTCATGAAGTATTGGATCAAAGGCAAATATCGAACCGAGTTGACGTCGAAAATGAAAGATTAAAAGGACACTCACTCGGAAGGACCTAGGCACACCAAAGGAAGCTTAATGTTGTATTTTGTGTAATGGGCGTGTGTTTGAGGTAGTCTATTTTGTAACTCTTACTGGTTTTGTTTCTTGCATGATTTCTGAGCAAGAGTTGAGCAATTGCACATGCATATTAGGACACATGAGTTTATAGGATTTCACCTAAGTCAACAAACTCACATACATTGTTTTCAAAGTCAACTCAAAGAGTTTGTCGAAAGAATCCTAAACTCAAATATGTTTTTTCAAAGGGACGAGTTTTTAAACATTTTAGTATTTTGAACATCTTTATACTTAGTCCCAATTTTATTAAAATGAATCTTATGTCCTAAGGGTTTAAAGAAAGTAAAGTATATTTTCATTAAAGGACATACAAGTATATAAGATATCAAAATGATTTTTCAAATGTGTTTTTATTAACAAGATATCTTATATTTAAGGGGAAACTCTTTTGAACAATTATTAAACTTTATTAGACTTAATATATTTCATATACTTTTGTCGAAGAATGTTTTAAGTCATCAAAAAGACTTTTTGACAAGGAAAAACAAAGCAATCGTCGTTTAACGTAGTGCAACCTTGAGTCTTGAACACCTTTCGGTATTTAGGAAATTTTTGCTGGAAAAGTCCAAATAGGATGATCTTGGTGTCTATGGAAAGTTAAGAAAAAATTCCACAACTTTTGTATTGATGACTTTTTCTGATTTTGGGTAATCGTCAACGTATTTAGAAAATCGTCAACGGTTTCAAAGAGCCCAGAAAAACTGTCAATAGTTTGGGACGTTGACAGCGTCCTAATGACTAGAAAATGACTAGTTTGTTTAGGAGTTGCTCCCAATGGCTAGTTAATAGCTAGTAAGGGTTTTTGACTATAAATACAAGTCCATAGACTTGTTTAGCATGATTTTGATGATTTATACAAGCATTTAGTGAAAGATTTCTTTGAATACAAAACCTAGGCACTCTTGCATTCTAAATATTCATTTCAAAGTGCTCAATCTCTCTTGCTCTCTAAATTGTTTTTGATTCAATCCTTGAGAGATTAAGTGTGAGGTTGGTTTTATATTTATTATCAACTCAAATTAAAGGAGCATCATTTGTATTTAATCATCTTCTTGTAAAGGTTATTTGTGAACCAAGTTGTAAGGTTCTTAGTGAACCATTTGGTGAAGGCTCATGGTGAGTGCGGTAGGGATTTATTCTCGAATTGTAAGGCTTGCTCCGCCAGTGAAGGAGTATTCATAGTGGATTGTGGAATCCTTGACTTGGTGCTACGGCGTGGACGTAGGCTTGGTGCCGAACCATGTAAAAATACCGGTGTTGATTTTCTCTCCTTATATTCTTTATTATTTTTTCTTGTGCATGATTTAAATTTCATATATTGTGATATAATTGCTTGCATCTTGCCAAGACTTTTATTTTGTGGAGAAAATCGTTTATAAGTGAAAAGAGTCTATTCGCCCCCCACCCCTTTCTAGACTATATACTCCTGGGTTGGGATGGGTTAACACTTATGATTTTTTTATCACTACGTACTAGTTTAGCTATGCTTGCAAGAACTTCCCCAATCCTTTTCCTATCTTATTCTTTTGTTTTAGAATTTGTCAAGTTGTCATCATTTTTCAGCATTATTGGTTCAATTATGCCCTATAAGTGCTTGCCCAATCCTTTTTCCTATTTTATATTCATGTTTTAGCATTTGTCGAGTTGTCATCATACTTACTTTTTCTAACTTTGGCTTTGAAACTTTTGAATTCTCACTGAAAAGATTTGAGAATATTATCTCAAAAGCATGATATGGGAAGTCTGTTTGTGCATCTTCAACTCCAATATAAGGTACTGTCCCAACATGTTAGTTCTAAGATTTTCCTCACTCTTTATAGTATCAAATGATTTCCAAAGATAAACTTGAGTTTTTGATGTAAAGAAGAAGGTACCACACCAGCTATATGAATCCAAGGCCTACCTAACATATTAAAGGAAGGCACAATCTATAAAACTTAAAACACAATAGTGAAAGTGCATATCCAAATCAATTTCTTTAGTGATTTCCCAAGTCGTTCCATAAAATGCCCTAGCAGTAAGGTTACTCATCCTCATTAATGAATTATCTATCCCCAACCCCACCAATGTAGAATATAGGCAAACATTGATTATTCATTTGACCACGTTTTACCACAATGTGCAATAGATTCACATGACCTCATCCTTCATCAGTGTTAGTTACATTGTTAACTGTTAAAATGGAGTTGATAACATTCTCAAATTGCTCAATCGGCACAATCTGAGGAACATGAACTTCATTAAGTATCTTCATTAATGCATTTCGATGGCTCTCTAATGCTATAAGTAGGTTGTACTAAGGTGGAAGCTAATTTTATGCCTTAAGATCAAGATGTATAGGAAAAAAAGGTACAAATATTTGATTTTTTATTAAGCAAATTAAGAATGAGTACAATCTTTATAAGTGTTCTTTACAACCAAAAATAAAAATTACTCTAATTCGATCTCCTTGACAAGATCTACTAATTTGAGTGCTCAGAGCATGTTCTCGAACAAAGTCGTCGTATATATAGTAACTTGGGAAAAAAATTTTAAGATTAATTATTAATTAATTAATTAATTAATTAAACATTATTAAATTGAATTAATCAAATTAAGTAATATGATGGTTATATATATATATATATATATATATATATATATATTATCATCTCGTGAAGCTTCTTTAAGCTTCAGGAGAAATTGGAATGGAATTAGAAATCCACAGGCCCCCTGAAGCCGTCTCTCTCTCTCTCTCTCTCTCTCTCTCTCTCTCTCTCCTCATTTTCTCGATGAATTCTCGACTGATTGAAGAACAGAAAATACCACTGGGTTCCATTGTCCGCCACCGACATTTTAACCGGAGTGGATTTGTCGTAGGAGCGTCGTAAGCACCATTCCTGCGATAAGGTAAATCCACTCTCTCTCTTCAATTACTCCCCAATCTTTCGCCAAACGTTTGATCAGAAGCCGCCATGATGATCTAGGAGTGTTTCTCTATAAGTTTAGCAGAATAGATTTTTGAACTAGACTTTCCAGGCACCAATCCGAGGCTAAGGTGAGGAGTACAAATTATGTAGGTTGTTTTAAAAATTTAACCGATTAAATTTTAGTATTTAATTATTTAATTGTAGTATTTAATTATATCATATTTTTGGGAGTGTTTTGGGAATAAGTTAGATTGTAGGGAATGAATTATATTTGATTTTTGGAGGTATTCCTGGGATTAAATTAAACTCAAGGAATTTGACTAAATAGAATTTTTGGGAAACATTCTGGAATTAAGTTAAACTGTAGGGATTGGATTAAATTAAAATTCTGGGAATATTTTGGAATTAGATTAAACTGCGGGAATTAGATCATATTGGTATTTTTTTTAATATGTTAGAGATTAAATTTAATATGGGAAGTGGACCATACCCTTGCTTTTAGAATTTAACTGGTTAACAGGGGTGTGTGAGCCTAGGGATATTAAAATAATTATTATTCCAAGACTTACTTGATTATACTGAAATATGTGGTTACAAGGTTTGCGCACTAAATGTCGTAGGTGTTGGTTTAGGAATCTTACAGGCACAGTCTTTGTGAATAGGGTAAGGGGAATAGATTAAGTCAGTTGTTTTGTAAATTCTACCGGTTAAAATGAAAATTATATGTGTATATATATGATTATCATGCAAGTTTTGAAAGTCAGCCATTTAAACTGAGGGTTTTGAGCCCAGGGTTGTGTTAATAGCTATTATTTTCAAAAATGAACCGATTAAAGTAAAGGAAAAAGGCTAAAAGATTTAAGTAATGGATTCTATGGATAATTTGATTGGTTGAAATGATTGTTGGAATTGTTATACATTTTCTAAAATTGGTTAAGGTGAGTAGGGTTAATCATCTCTGTTTTTCTTACTAACGCTTATTTTGAGTATTAGATAAATTGTGGAGATAATTTAACCTATATTTTCAGTAAAGCAGATAATGAACATGGATTGACTTTTTATTTCAGTAGTTATATAAATATGTGTATTACTTAAATCATATGACATAAGGAAAAATGAAAATACTGTGTTGAGTTATGAAATATGTATAATATATTGAAATACTGAAATGTGTTGGGGTTATATTGTATTTAGAATTGTTTAATCAGAGTAGAATATTAATGTTAATTGCAATGTATGGTTTGAGAACTCCGGTGGACCATAGTACGCACGGTACCCTTGCGAGAGTTTTGGAGAGCTTAGTGCAACCACACGTCTTAGAGAGAGTGTTAGTATTGAATAGTCGATTGAGTTGTGAAGGGTAGAGTTTTCCCTAGAGTCTAGACTAACATGGGAAAGCCAATCGGACTAGCAGACTGAAGAGTTGGGAATTTATTTAACTAGTGGGTTGACCAGGGTTAAGTCCAGTGTGATGACCCAAAAATATATATATATGATTAAAGTACAATAATAATAAAATAATAAAAATAGTCATTAAGTTAATATCAATACAGAAGTGTTTTTCTGTAGGATCCTTGATTCCATGTTTGATGCCTAAGAAAGACCTTGTCTTAGCGAGTGCTCAGAGACCATTGCGGCTCAGTCGCTCCCTGGAGGTCGGCCTGGTCAAAATGGAATTTCATAGGATAAACAGGATAGATACTGTTTGTACACGTAAATAAGTATATATACATAAAATAGTGTTTTGACAGACATAATTTGTAAAAATACATAATAAGATGATAATAATATAGGTATCATATGTGGGGCCCACAAGACTATGTGGGGTCCACATGAGTCCCGGAGCCACAAGACACTGTTTATATACGTAAATGAGTACATAAAACAACGTTTTAACTGATATAATTTGAAGAAATATATGATAAAATAATAATAATATAGGTATCCTATGCGGGGCCCACAAGACTGTGTGGGGCCCACATGAGTCCCGAAGCCGTATGAAGGTTTTCACAAGTCTCAAAACTATGCAGGATGCATAAAATCGTATAAGAGTTATTGGAGTTACGTACGATCCATTTGGGTCTCGAAATTGTGTGGGGCCCACAAGACTACATGGGGCCCACAAGACCATGTGGGGCCCACATGAGTTTTTAAAATTTAAATTTAATTCTTGTTCAAAAATAAAATAAAATAAAATAAATACTAAAAATAGTTTAAAATTAATAACAATGATAATAATAATGATTAAGAAAAATAATAAAATAATAAAATAATTAGTTAGGTAATGGATTAATTAATAAGGTAAGTAATTAATTAAAATTTATTTAGTGGGAATGGTGGCAAGCACTCCCAAATGGCCTCCACTCAAGTTTAAAATTAATAACAATGATAATAATAATGATAATAATGATTAAGAAAAATAATAAAATAATAAAATAATTAGTTAGGTAATGGATTAATTAATTAGGTAAGTAATTAATTAAAAATTTATTTAGTGGGAATGGTGGCAAGCACTCCCAAATAGCCTCCACTCAACCCATACCTTGCCCATCCCTTGCCCATTCTTTAATTTTTAAAATTATAATTTCACCCATCTCCTCACACTTTTATAAATTCTATTTCTTCCCCAAAATTTTCCTATAAATAGGGAGCTCTCAACCTTCATTTTTCACAACAATTTTCCAAGGAAGAGAAGGATTAGTGAGTGAAAGAATTTGTGGTGGAGAGAGAATTTTTGAATAAATTCTTAATCACCCACTTTTTCCGATCTCATTTCTTAAAGATAATTATTGTGTTCGTAGCACACGGTAAAAGAAGAAGGTAAGTAAATTTGATTATGTTAGTATTTTTATTCAAAATTTATACCCGAGTTTATTTGTAAGTAAATTTTGATTATGTTAGTTTCTTTTTATTTTAAATTCATACCCGAGCTTATTTTGTACGTAAATTTTAATTATGTTACTTAGTTCCACAAAATTTCTATGAGTTTATTTTTACGCATATTTAATTATACCAGTTCTATCTTTAATATACTTGCATCTATATTTGGGTTAAGAAATGTTCCAATCCCCTCGGGTAAATTTTCAGCATTTCTTTCTATTCAAAAATAAAATTATATATATATTTTTAACACAAAAATTGTGTGGCATGAGTTTATTTCTACGTTACATTTTTTATGTAAATATGAGTAAAGATAAGATTTTCACGATATTATTTTAAATTGCATAAATTATAATAAGATGATTTTAAAACCCCTTATGGCAACGAAAGTTCAAAGTTACAGATGCTCGGTACCGCAGCTTAAAGTTTATACGGATCAGAGTGCACCCACACTGTTTACAGAGTGGTTATTTATGTTAGTGGATTTCTCTTGAGTGCACACCTGGTTTAAGTCCATGACTTAATAAGGAAAATCTCACTTAAAGTTTACGTACGTTGATTTAGTTTGGTCGGCCAGCCAACTAAGTCCAGTCTTCGGACCGCACAACCCAGTCATGGGGGTAAACATGACTTACGGCAAACAGGCCTAAGGGTGGTTTTTACAATATATGTTTATACATATTTAATTACGTGTACAAAGTTACTGATGATTTGAAGGAAAAGTGTAAGTTTACGTGAAAAGGATCATTTTGGTGCTTAAATGACGATCTAAGGAAAACGTACAAGGAAAAGTATATGTATGTTTATCATTAAGTATTTTTACAGTTTTAAAGTTAAAAGTTTAATTTAACAGTTATAGTATATGATTGTAAAAATTTATTATTGAAATTTATGACAAAAGTTTTACGCAGAAATTTTTAAATTTATACTTATTCTAAAAGCAGTCTTGAAGTTGTATTAAATATTGTTTTACGAAATTCTTTAAAAGCTCATTTTGGCCACACACTAATAATAATCTTATTTACTTACTGAGCGTCGTCTCACCCCAATCATATTTTATTTCAGATAACTCTGAAGGACATGTCGGAAATCAGGCTTAGCAAGCATGCGGGTGGGGATTAGAAAAATAAAGATTAATTAGAAATATAGTATGATTTCAGATATTTACGTTTGTGTAATTTTCTTCTTTTGAAATAAGTGATTGTAACATGAATAATTAGCGCTCTGGTTTAATAAGAATCGAGTTTATTTGCTTCCGCTGTAAATCAGTAGTAAAGAGTTAATATCCCAGGCCCCTCGGGGTCGGGGTGTTACATTTGGTATCAGAGCAATAGGTTATAGGTTCTGTAGACTTTAAAGAAATAATTTTACCAGAGCATAGGATATAGGTTCTGTATAATCTAATATACAAATTTTATCAGGGCATAGGTATAAAATATGATTTGGGTAGGATTGGGTAGTTTAGAATATTTATTTCTGTTTGTTATATTATTATACGTTAATAATAGATTTATGATTTTAAAATAACATTTGATCATTATTTAAGAATGGATCCTAAAGATAATAGCATTGGAGGAAATGAGATTTACGTGAAGGCTCCCAAGGATAGGTAATAATTATAAATTCTCTGAGAAAAATAGTAGTATTATTGAAGACACGTTAATTAATTTAAATATGTTATTTATGTTTGTAGAAACACGTACCCATATTGATAATTCATAATTAATTGTCAAATGCAATTAATAATTTAAATTTTTTTTTAATATATAAATATAATAATAATATCTGAGATTTAATTATTTTTACTGTTGTTATTTTCACTAAATTTATAAGAAATAACCTATTAGACCCTACTGAATTTAGAAGTGCTACACATACAAATAGATATGAGCAAACGGTCTATTATGAAATCTGAATTTACCCAAAATTTCTTTGCATGTATAAGTTGGATATGAATATGTATTTTTACATTACATATTCAGTTATCAACAAAACATTCAAGCTTAATTTAGGAATATATATTTTGACAAAATCTTTAATTTTTATTTTGTATTAGTATATAAGGAATTAAATATCATTTAAATATTACTTATTATATTTAAATTCAATATATATATAATCCCTTAGCATGTGCAAGTTAAATATGTATATCTATATTTTTTTTTCCCATTACATATTCAATTTCCATCAAGTATCCAAGTTTAATTTAGGAGTACAAATTTTGATGAAATTTTTAATTTTGTATAACTTTATAAAAGTTAATACAAATTAAAATTTTCTATATAAAAAAAATATATATATATTTTTTTAATGAAAGCAATATGAAAATTTACTAATTTCCTTCAAATAACTAACCAATGTCAAATCATCAATCGGCTAAACATGCCCAACATATATTTGATCTAATAATAATAATAATAATACTAATGTTAATGGAATATATATATATATATATATATATATATATATATATATATATATATATATATAATGGGTACTCTTGTAGTTATAAAAAAAAAAAAAAAAAAAGGGGCCTCATGGGTGGAAATCATCGGCTATAGCTCACTTACCCCCGAAGCAAAGTCAGGGCATGAGACCACTTGGGCGTAGTGGGGACTCGAACCCGCGATCACATGGATGCACGGCCGGTTCCTTACCACTAGGCCACCCACCCAAGTGGTGATCTAAGGATGAAATTAATTATAGTTAAAGCATTAATAAAGATGTAAAAACATAAAAAGAACCTAGAGTTTGCAAATTTTGCAATACGTGTCACTCGCTCAATTTCCGCGACACATGTCGCTATCTCTCGATTTGTGCAAAACGAGTTGCTCAATATCTGTGACACGCGTCGCTCTCTCTCGATCCTTGTGACACACGTCGTTCTCCCTCGATTTGTGCAAAACGCGTTAATCGATATCTGTGACACGCATCACCCCCTCTTGGTTCTCACGACACACATCGTTATCCCTCGATTTGTGCAAAATGCGTTGATTGATATCCATGACACGCGTCGCCCTCTCTTGATTCTCGTGACACATATCGTTCTCTCTCGATTTGTGCAAAATGCGTTGCTCGATATCCGTGACACACGTCGCTCTCTCTCGATTTCCACAACACGCGGTCATCCCCTTATAAAAAGGGTACGCCCTCCTCGAACTCTAAGCATCACAGTTTTCTATCATCTTGAACAATCACATTTCGGTTTGTAGTGATTAGCTCTTCCCAACTTGTCTCTTAGTTGTCTCATTACTCGAAAATGTTGCCAAATCACCCAACTCCCGAAGTTGCTGAGAGCAGCACTAGATCGTCGATTCAAAGATGGAAACCCGGTAAGGCACAGCTGGAGATTCTAGAGGAGGTCTTCCACAACAGTCAAGGGGAACTCCCTTCAGTGGAGCAGACTATCTTGCTTGCAGCACAACTCCGACGGTATGGTCCAATCGAGCCGAAAAATATACGCTTTTGGTTTGAGAACCGTAGGCGTAGGCGGGGATCAGTTAGAGAAGCCACTATTTCAACTACTGCCCCAACAATTCTCCATATCACTTCCTCCGCCACTACCGACCCAAGTAGTGCCCCTGCCATTCTTCCAACCCTCTTCCCTATCGAGAATATTCCGACTGTGAAACTTACAACTAATATCTCACCAATGAGCCATATCCCTTACAATGGCAATATCGCAGTCACCACACTAAGGGTTTCGGATAATGCTGGCCTACTTCACCATTTCAAGGAAACCCGATTCGCAATGAGACTCATATATGGGCCACCAATAACTCGGGAAGAGAGCAGCTCTTCCTCCTTCGCCGAACAAATGGGCGTCCTCTCCCTTTTTCCGACCCAAGCCGGCGACATTATAAGAGGTCAACTCTGCCAAGAAAGAACCCAAGCGGTTAGCAGTGAGACCGCTAGTACTGCGATAGATGTTGACGTTGATCTAAGGCTTTAAAGGCCAGATCTCGTATATTTTTATTTATTTATAGGACATGTATAATATATATACATATATATAATTATCCTTTTCCACATCTTCTGAATTTCTTTTCCATTTCAACCACTATTAGACCGACGATTCACACTTCAATTCCCAAAATAAAATACTTCGTCAAATTGACCCTCAATCTATTCTAAGACTTAAATAAATCATTAATCAATTTACTCTTTCTAATAGCGCAAACCAATTATACAGTACTCATTTTAAATTAGCAAATTTCGAGGACGAAATTTTTATAAGGAGGGGAGATTGTGATGACCCAAAAATATATATATATGATTAAAGTACAATAATAATAAAATAATAAAAATAGTCATTAAGTTAATATCAATACAGAAGTGTTTTTCTGTAGGATCCTTGATTCCATGTTTGATGCCTAAGAAAGACCTTGTCTTAGCGAGTGCTCAGAGACCATTGCGGCTCAGTCGCTCCCTGGAGGTCGGCCTGGTCAAAATGGAATTTCATAGGATAAACAGGATAGATACTGTTTGTACACGTAAATAAGTATATATACATAAAATAGTGTTTTGACAGACATAATTTGTAAAAATACATAATAAGATGATAATAATATAGGTATCATATGTGGGGCCCACAAGACTATGTGGGGTCCACATGAGTCCCGGAGCCACAAGACACTGTTTATATACGTAAATGAGTACATAAAACAACGTTTTAACTGATATAATTTGAAGAAATATATGATAAAATAATAATAATATAGGTATCCTATGCGGGGCCCACAAGACTGTGTGGGGCCCACATGAGTCCCGAAGCCGTATGAAGGTTTTCACAAGTCTCAAAACTATGCAGGATGCATAAAATCGTATAAGAGTTATTGGAGTTACGTACGATCCATTTGGGTCTCGAAATTGTGTGGGGCCCACAAGACTACATGGGGCCCACAAGACCATGTGGGGCCCACATGAGTTTTTAAAATTTAAATTTAATTCTTGTTCAAAAATAAAATAAAATAAAATAAATACTAAAAATAGTTTAAAATTAATAACAATGATAATAATAATGATTAAGAAAAATAATAAAATAATAAAATAATTAGTTAGGTAATGGATTAATTAATAAGGTAAGTAATTAATTAAAATTTATTTAGTGGGAATGGTGGCAAGCACTCCCAAATGGCCTCCACTCAAGTTTAAAATTAATAACAATGATAATAATAATGATAATAATGATTAAGAAAAATAATAAAATAATAAAATAATTAGTTAGGTAATGGATTAATTAATTAGGTAAGTAATTAATTAAAAATTTATTTAGTGGGAATGGTGGCAAGCACTCCCAAATAGCCTCCACTCAACCCATACCTTGCCCATCCCTTGCCCATTCTTTAATTTTTAAAATTATAATTTCACCCATCTCCTCACACTTTTATAAATTCTATTTCTTCCCCAAAATTTTCCTATAAATAGGGAGCTCTCAACCTTCATTTTTCACAACAATTTTCCAAGGAAGAGAAGGATTAGTGAGTGAAAGAATTTGTGGTGGAGAGAGAATTTTTGAATAAATTCTTAATCACCCACTTTTTCCGATCTCATTTCTTAAAGATAATTATTGTGTTCGTAGCACACGGTAAAAGAAGAAGGTAAGTAAATTTGATTATGTTAGTATTTTTATTCAAAATTTATACCCGAGTTTATTTGTAAGTAAATTTTGATTATGTTAGTTTCTTTTTATTTTAAATTCATACCCGAGCTTATTTTGTACGTAAATTTTAATTATGTTACTTAGTTCCACAAAATTTCTATGAGTTTATTTTTACGCATATTTAATTATACCAGTTCTATCTTTAATATACTTGCATCTATATTTGGGTTAAGAAATGTTCCAATCCCCTCGGGTAAATTTTCAGCATTTCTTTCTATTCAAAAATAAAATTATATATATATTTTTAACACAAAAATTGTGTGGCATGAGTTTATTTCTACGTTACATTTTTTATGTAAATATGAGTAAAGATAAGATTTTCACGATATTATTTTAAATTGCATAAATTATAATAAGATGATTTTAAAACCCCTTATGGCAACGAAAGTTCAAAGTTACAGATGCTCGGTACCGCAGCTTAAAGTTTATACGGATCAGAGTGCACCCACACTGTTTACAGAGTGGTTATTTATGTTAGTGGATTTCTCTTGAGTGCACACCTGGTTTAAGTCCATGACTTAATAAGGAAAATCTCACTTAAAGTTTACGTACGTTGATTTAGTTTGGTCGGCCAGCCAACTAAGTCCAGTCTTCGGACCGCACAACCCAGTCATGGGGGTAAACATGACTTACGGCAAACAGGCCTAAGGGTGGTTTTTACAATATATGTTTATACATATTTAATTACGTGTACAAAGTTACTGATGATTTGAAGGAAAAGTGTAAGTTTACGTGAAAAGGATCATTTTGGTGCTTAAATGACGATCTAAGGAAAACGTACAAGGAAAAGTATATGTATGTTTATCATTAAGTATTTTTACAGTTTTAAAGTTAAAAGTTTAATTTAACAGTTATAGTATATGATTGTAAAAATTTATTATTGAAATTTATGACAAAAGTTTTACGCAGAAATTTTTAAATTTATACTTATTCTAAAAGCAGTCTTGAAGTTGTATTAAATATTGTTTTACGAAATTCTTTAAAAGCTCATTTTGGCCACACACTAATAATAATCTTATTTACTTACTGAGCGTCGTCTCACCCCAATCATATTTTATTTCAGATAACTCTGAAGGACATGTCGGAAATCAGGCTTAGCAAGCATGCGGGTGGGGATTAGAAAAATAAAGATTAATTAGAAATATAGTATGATTTCAGATATTTACGTTTGTGTAATTTTCTTCTTTTGAAATAAGTGATTGTAACATGAATAATTAGCGCTCTGGTTTAATAAGAATCGAGTTTATTTGCTTCCGCTGTAAATCAGTAGTAAAGAGTTAATATCCCAGGCCCCTCGGGGTCGGGGTGTTACATCCAGCCTACGGGCCACATAACCCATCATGGGGGAAAGCATGTCAGTTTTTATCCATCTAGCAATGAGCTGTAAGTTCATATCTGTAGATTTAACCAAAGTATAATAGAACAATGCATGTATATACAGAATAGTGTATGTGAATACAGAATATGTGAAGACAAAGGATGTGAAATGTGATAATAGAGTGTGTGATAGGAGAACAGAGCATGTGAAAACAGAGATTATGAAGAGCTTGGTTTTATAGAGATAACAACATACAGAGTAATGCAACAAAGTATTTAATGTATTATATAGTAGTATTATAAGTATTTGGGGCGAAGTAAACTCTTTGCTCGAGGGCTTGTGGAGAAAGGTGAGTGCCCTAATAGGTATCAGTTGTAGTCATACCAGGTTGCATAACATATTAGAGCAGATGAGAGCTACATGTATGGACGTGTAATCTTCCCTATCCTTGAAAACTTTCTCTTATAAATAATTGTGTGTGTGTATGTGTGTGTGTGTGTGTGTTTGTATAGTAGTATATGTATTTGGGGCGAAATAAACTCTCCGTATGAGGGCTTGCTGAGAAAGGCGAGTGCCCCTTGATAGGTATCAGTTGTAGCTATACCAGGTTGCATAACGTATTAGAGTAGAGGTGAGCTACATGTATGTGCATGTTATCTCCCCTATCCTCAAGAACTTTCACTTATAAATAATTGTGTGTGTGAGTGGGTATGGTCTAATAATGGTTTTATAACTGTGGTTAATTAACAACTGATGATATTTTTTATACAATAAACTCATGATAGCCACACACTAGCATTAATCTATTCCGTCTTACTAAGATGTGTTTCACCTATTATACAATTTATCTATCTCAGGACCTCCGTGTGGCGAGCTCGGGAATGGGTTTGTTGGCATAACATTTTTTTGAGATGGTACAGATCTTGGATGTATTTTATGGTTTATGTTTTTAGTTTTCTGAGATGAATATATATGGATACTAGATGTTTGGAAATTTTTGGGATGTTTATATAGAACTCTGGTATATTATTGAGGATGTTTATTTGTTTTTCCGCTACGTGATTGAGGTTATGATATCAGACACAGGTGATTGGATCACATTACACCCCGGACCCTACTTGGCGAGTTCAGAGCGTGACAGAGTGGTATCAAAGTATTAGGTTGTTAGGTTCTATAGACTCTAGGATGGATTAATACCCGAGTATAGGATTGAGTTAGGATGAGGATAGGAATGACTAGATTAAGATACTGCTAGGAATTCTAAGTTGTTTTTCGTAACTTGGAGGTAGAAATCCCTACACGGACTTCTGTGATTTTTTGATTCAGTCGTGAGTTTCAGAAAAGCACGGTAAATTCATCGATGGTGATGTTTCTGAGCAGAGAGATGAGAACTTGAACTCGATGATTTGGTTAGTTGATTGTGAGGAAAAGTCTTTGAAGGAGAATTTGGGTAATTTAGGTGTTGTGATTTGACGGTTTGTGGTCAAGTTGGATACTTGATATTTTTAATCGAGGATTTGAATGTTAAGTAATGTATATAGGCATATATGTGGAGTATATTAAAATTAGCGGATGAGGAGAGTTAGTTAATTCTAGAGTTATGTAAAATGATCGGATAGCGAAATTTGAAGAGGAAATTCTTTTAAAGAGAGAAGAATGTAGTAACCCAGGAATTTTTTTTTTAAGATTAATTATTAATTAATTAAACATTATTAAATTGAATTAATCAAATTAAATAATATGATGGTTATATATATATGTTATATATATATATATATATATATATAAGTACATAATATAATATTATTATAATATAATATAATAAAATAATGTATAAAGTATCATCTCCTGAAGCTTCTTTAAGCTTTAGGAGAAATCGGAATGGAATTGGAAATCCACAGGCCCACTAAAGCTCTCTCTCTCTCTCTCTCTCCTCATGCCTTACCTCTCTCTCCTCATTTTTCAGCAAATTCTCGGTTGATTGAAGAACAAAAAATACCACTGGGTTCCATTCTCCGTCACCGACATTTTAACCGGAGCAGATTTGTCGTAGGAGCGTCGTAGGCACCACTCATGGGATAAGGTAAACCCACTCTCTCTCTTTATTTTCTCCCCAATTTTTAGCTAAACCGACGATTAGAAACCACCACGATGATCTAGGAGCATTTCTCTACAAGTTTAGTAGAGTAGATTTTTGAACTGAACTTTGTAGGCAGCACTCCGAGGCTAAGGTGAGGAGTACAAATTATGTGGGTTGTTTTAAAAATTTAACTGATTAAATTGTATTATTTAATTATTAAATTGTAGTATTTAATTATATTAGATTTTTTGGAGTGTTTTGGGAATAAGTTAAATTGTAGGGAATGGTTTATATTGGATTTTTGGAGATATTCGTGGAATTAAATTAAACTCGAGGAATTTGATTAAATAGAATTTTTAGGGAACATTATGGAATTAAGTTAAATTACAGAGATTGGATTAAATTAGAATTCTGGGAATATTTTGGAATTAGATTAAATTGCGGGGATTTGATCATATTGGTATTTTTTTTAATATGTTAGAGATTAAATTTAAATATGGGAAGTGGATCATACCTCCGTTTTTAGAATTTAACTAGTTAATCGGTGTGTGTGAGCCTAGGGATATTAAAATAATTTTTATTCTAGGACTTAGCTGATTATACTAAAATTTGTGGTTACAGGGTTTGTGTTCTATAACGTCTCGACCCCCTAAGTGGGTTCGGAGTGCTACTAATCCATTCATTTACCTGATAATTCATATTCTAATATCGTTTATGCAGCATAAAACATAACTATAATCTTTCAACAAATATAATACAAGAGTTTTCTACATCCATCTACATTCTAATATAAATCATACATCCACCTATATTCACATGTATACATATCTTCAAAACATAACCTACACTTCCAGTATTTACAAACACCAGTATGTTTCACAACCGTCCATTTCTCAAAAGTATTAAAACATAAAGCATAAAACATAAAATATTTACATCCCAAAATATTATCAAAATTATACCTGTTTTCCTTCAAAAGTACTATAATAGCTCGAGCTCTCTAAGCTCGATCTCGTGGAGGTCTTGAAAAAGATTAGTTTATATTCGGGTGAGACACATCTCAGTAAGGGAAGAAACAATATATTAAAACAGCATGTGGCTAACATGAGGTAAACAAATATCATTTTAAAAACATTTGCAAATCATTAACATAACATTGAAATCATTTTCTAAACGTAATCAATCACATGCAGAGATTTAACACACAAGATTACCTAAGGATATGGGTGATTACCTGCTCATATAAGTAGCACCCCTCTGCTCTGATACTTAGGTCACCCGAAAGTCACTACTGAAGCATACCAGAGCACTCACTTTACTCAGTAAGCCCTCAAGTGTTAGATTGATCTCGTACTCACACCGTTCAACAATAACTTACCGGCAAAGGCCCTAAGGATAGGGAAATCTACTCACCCATACAAGTATTTTTCCTCTACCCTAGTGCGTTATGCAGCTACTGCCACATCTGAAACTACTAGCGCACTCGCTTTTCTCAGCAAGCCCGCAAGCGAAGAGTTTGTCTCGCCCAACTGTAACATGTTCTACATACATAGATACTTCTAATATCATAATACATTATTCATTTTTGTCATTATTCAATCATACACATTTGTTCATGTTTATAGCTTATGCATTGCATTGCATTTCACTTTACGTAATTCTTCAACATTACATCATTCACATTGTCATTTCATACCATGTCATTTCATTGTCATTGCATAACATTTTCATTTCATTTCCTTCGTACTATAGTTGGTCTTTAGCCATCATCAGTTAGTCTACAGCTCCTTTTAACTGTCATTACTACAGTTTTTTTTAGCTGTCATCAGTTAGTCTATATAAAAACGTGCTAGATCTGCTAACATGACTATCTTTTAGCTGTCTTACATTTACATGGCTGCATTTAACATACACAAGCAACCTAGTCCATTTCATATTTTATTCTCAATACTTTACTTACTTAGCCCGCATTTCATATATTTAACATATATTTGCACAAAATCTCATGCCACACAATTTAACAGTAAAATTCATACATATTTCTCGTAAAATAAGCCAACCCACATTCAACATTTATATGCTGAAAATACATTTCATTTCTTACATAATTCCTTAGAAATTACTTTTCATTTTCATCAGTTCATTTCTACATATACATAGCTAAATAAGTGGTCTTCGGTTCAGAAATCATAGTTTTACATGGTTGGCATTTTAATAATTCACACCAAAACATACATATATTATAACATAATTTAATACCTTTAATTTCATAAAATATGCTTTAATATATAATTTCTCCTTACCTAAATCCTTGAACTATACTGACAGGAATCCTACACAGATGCCCGCGGCGCTCACCCGGACTCTAGTTCAAAAACCTTAGTTTCATTAAATTAACCTTAAATAAAATACTATTTTAATATTTCCTATGGCCATAATTTCCAAATAAACAGTTATATCCCGCAAATATAACCAATTTTCCAAATTTCCCACTCTCGCTTTGGAATGGGGCCTAGAAAACCCTAATTGAAAATTTACCCACGTCAAAATGATGACAATCGCGACTAGGATCACGTGGTGGTGCCCGATCATCGATTTAATAGAAGATTTAAAGAGAAATTGAGAAATTAGGAAAAAATTGTCTTACCCCAGGAATAGTGTCTAAGCCGCTTCCACGACAAATTCGCTCCAGTAGAAATGTCGGTAGCGGAACTAGGAATCTAATGACACTTTCCGTTTCCCGATTAGCCAAATATCTGTCGAGAAATTAGGGGAGAGAGAGATGGAGATGGAGAGCACGAGCAGAAGAACTTTGGGGAGGGGGCACGACATTCTTCGCGGAAACAAAATTTTTCCTGAAGCTTTGCTTCAGGAAGTTTACTTTTTTCATATATATATATATATATATATATATATATATATATCTTATTTCAATTAGTTTTTCTTTCCTTCATACTATTTCTTTTTATTTATTTATTTAATACATCAATTTAAAAATGTTTAACTAATTAATTGATTAATAATTTTAATTAATTAATTAATTTTATTTATTATTTTTTCCTAATTTTTTAATCATTTTAATATTTTGGGTCTTTGCATGCTCTGAACACCGTAGGCGTCGATTTAGGAATCTTACAAGCACGGTCTCCATGAATAAGGTAAGGGGAATAGATTAAGCCAGTTGTTTTATAAATTCTACTGGTTAAAATGGAAATTATATGTGTATATATATGATTATCATGCAAGTTTTGAAAGCCAACCGTTTAAATTGAGGGTTTTGAGCCTAGGGTTGTGTTAATAGCTATTATTTTCGAAAATGAACCAATTAAAGTAAAGAAAAAGACTACATGATTTAAGTAATGGATTCTCTGGATAATTTGACTAGTTGAAATGATTGTTGGAATTGTTTTACATTTTCTAAAATTGGTTAAGGTGAGTAGGGTTAATTATCTTCGTTTTTCTTACTAACGCTTATTTTGAGTATTAGATAAATTGTGGAGATAATTTAACCTATATTTTCAATAAAGCAGATAATGACCATGGATTGGCTTATTATTTCTGTAGTTATATAAATATGTGTATTACTCAAATCATGTGGCATGAGGAAAAATGAAAATACTGTTTTGAGTTATGAGATATGTATAACATGTTGAAATACTGAAATACATTGGGATTATATTATATTTAGAATTGTTTAATCAGAGCAGAATATTAATGTTAAGTTACAATGTATGGTTTGGTGGACCATAGTACGCATGGTACTGTTGCAAGAGTTATGGAGAGCTTAGTGTAATCACACGTCTTAGAGAGAGTGTTAGTATTGAATACTCGATTGAGCTGTGAAGGGTAGAGTTTCTCCTGGAGTCTAGACCAACATGGGAAAGCCAATCAGACTAGCTGGCTGAAGAGTTGGGAATTAATTTAATGTTGGTGGGCTGACTAGGGTTAAGTCCACCTACCGGCTGCACGACCCGTCATGGGGGGAAGCATGTCAGTTTTTATCCATCTGACAGTGAGTTCTAAATTCATATATATAGATTTAACCATAGTATAATACAACAGTGCATGTAAATACAGAATAGTGTATGTGAATACAAAATATATGAAGACAGAGGATGTGAAATGTGATAACATAGTGTGTGATAGGAGAACAGAGCATGTGAAAGTAGAGATTATGAAGACTTGGGTTTTACAAAGATAAAAGCATATAAAGTAAAGTAACAAAGTATTAAATGTATTAAATATAGTAGTATTATATGTATTTGGGGCGAAATAAACTCTCCACCTAAGGGCTTGCTGAGAAATGCGAGTGCCCTGATAGGTATCAGTTGTAGTCATACCAGGTTGCATAATGTATTAGAGCAGAGGGGAGTTACATGTATGGGTGTGTAATCTCCCATATCCTCAGAAACTTTCGCTTATAAATAATTTTGTGTGTGTGTGTGTGTGTGTGTGTGTGTGTGTATAGTAGTATTATATGTATTTAGGGCAAAGTAAACTCTCCACCTGAGGGCTTGCTGAGAAAGGCGAGTGTCTTGATAGGCATCAATTGTAGCCATACCAGGTTGCATAATGTATTAGAACATAGGGGAGCAACATGTATGGGCGTGTAAGCTCCCTTATCCTTAGAAACTTTTGCTTATAAATAATTGTGTGTGTGAGTGGGTATGGTCTGAGAATGGCTTTATAATTGTGGTTAATTAACAACTAAAGATATTTGTATATACTAAACTCATGATAGCCACACACTGGCATTAATCTATTCCGTCTTACTAAAATGTGTCTCACCCGTTATACATTTCATCTTTTTCAAGACCTCCACGTGATTGAGCTTAGCGAGCTTGGGACTGGATTTGTTAGCATAGCATTTTTTTGAGAGCGTACAGATGTATTTTATGGTTTATGTTTTTAGTTTTCTGAGATGAATATATATGGATACTGGATGTTTAGAAATTGTTGGGATGTTTATATAGAACTCTGGTATATTATTGAGCATGTTTATTTATTTTTCTTCTGCGTAATTGAGGTTATGGTATTAGATACAGGTGATTGGATCACATCACACCCAGGGCCCCACTTGGCAGGTTCAGGGCATGACGGTATATTTTTTGAACAATGACTTTTAAAATTTGTGGAAGATGAATTTGTATTGATTTTAAATCTCCTTAAAGAGATTTACAAATTTGAGAGCCTAAGGGGCTTGCTAATGAACAAGGTAATATGGATCTTTTATACCATAAATTTCACAATTTGTGTAATATAATTTTGTGTTGATTTTATTTTCCTCACAAATATATGGTGGAAAAACTTTTTTGTATTGTTTTGTAATATTGTTAAAGAGATATGTTGATTCGATCACTTAAAGAGGCTTCCCAAATGAGACAGTGGTGGATCTTTTGAACAACAAATTAAATATCAGTACAAGATAGAATTTTTTCAATCTTTGATCTCCTTGACAAGATTTCCAATTCGAGGTCTTAGGGAGCATAATCCTGAACAAATCAGTGGTGAAAATCAATGAAAAAATGATTTGTGTTTTATTTTCATACGCATGATTTTGATCACAAAAAATTGGCGAGCGTTTGAACAAATAGAAGATTGCAGAACAATTAATGGTCATAGACTAGTTGTTCTTCGATCTTTTGCTGATCCTTGTAGTGTTGGGGCCTATCAATTTGATAGAATTGTTAGGAAATGAAGGTTTGGTCCTTTCTTTAGGTTAATATATGGCTCATGGTTAGGAGGCCCCTTTTTAAGAAATCAAAGGCTATTTATACGAGGAACTACAGTTATGTCAAACCTTAGAACTCCTAATATCTTGATAGTATCTCGTATGGCATAAACATATAGGTGACACATGCAACGCAATACAACACAAAACCAAGCCTTAAGTCCCACTAGGTGGGGTCAGCTACATGAATCATTTTTCGCCAATTTATGCGATCATGGATAATTTCTTTTGACAAATTCATGGCTACTAAATCCTTACTCACTATCTCATTCTAAGTTATTTTAGGTCTACCCTTACCCCGTCTACTATCCCTCACAATAACTAAGTCACTTTTCCTCATTAGTGCACTATACGGCCTATGTTGCAAGTACCCAAACAATTTGAGTTGCTCCTCCCTAATCTTATATTCTACAGGAGTTATGCCTAACTTACTAAGAATATTGTAAAAACCCCAAAAAGAGATATAAAGATTAGTGGAATGATATCCAAAAAAAAGAAAAAAATAATAATAATAAATTAATTAATTAATTAACTAATTAATTAATCGAATTTAAAAGAAAAAGAAAAAAATAATAATTAAAATTTTTTTTTATTTTTATTAATAAAATATATTATTAATATTAATTAAATATATTATTATTATTATTATTATTATATTAATATATATATATATATATATACACGTTAAACCACCTGAAGCTTCAAAGAAGCTTTAGGTGGATTCTTAATTTGTATTCATGCCTTTGAAGCTTCAGGTGGATTCTTAATTTGTATTCATGCCCACCCCCCGGTATTATCTTCTTCTTCTTCTTCTTCTTTTCTCTGCAACTCTCTGAACTCTCTCTCTCTCTCTCCTCACGTTCTCTCTCCCTCTCTCCTCGATTTCGTGACGGATTTTCGCTCAATCGAAAATCCGAAGATACCACTGGACTCCATTCGCCGCTGCCATCATTTCTACCGGAGCGGATCGATGGTAGGAGCGGCGTAAGCGTATTCCCTAATGTAAGCCATTTTTTCCCTTTTTCTTTAATTTCTTACAACATATAAGCTCAATTGACAAACGGACACCACCACGGAATTCTCGTGGGGGTGTCGGGCCAAAACCCTAAATTTGGGGTGCAGGGGTTATTAAGGGACTTATTTTTAATTAATTAGCATTAATTTAGAAATGCTAAAATATTAAGCATCTGGACTGAAGTAGGATTTTTAGAATTCAGGGCCCAGGTGAGCGTCGCGGGTGTAATTTTGGGACCCATAGGCAAAATTGGAAAAATTAAGTGGGGATGTTAAATAATAGTTTAAATATTAATTTGAGGTATATGGAGTCTATGGAAGGCTAGATGAGTATTATTTTGGAGAAATAGGTTAATTAATTTAGGGAAAATGTAAATTGTAGGGGTTAAATTTCGGGCGCCAAGGGCGTAGGGTTTGGGTCCTAACGAATTTCTCAGTAGCTAGGTAAGGGAATAAACTAAAACAGTTACTTTTCATGTAAATTATTATTAATTATGAGTAAATTTATTTTCAGAAAAGCATATGCTATATTGTTTATTATGAATGAAATATGTGATTGGGAAAATACTGTTATGATGATTAAAATATATATGTATGTATGAGATGCCGGAAAATCACAATTTTAGAATATAAAGTATGACTTTTAACAGTATCTGTGTGACATGAATATTATTTTATGTGAACTGTATTATGATGTAAAAGATTTTACGAACAAAGCATGATTTCAGGTATTATGAAAAGATGAGTTTTGTTGTGATGAATTTGACGAATATATGATAAATGATTTATTTTCAGAATATATATACCTGAAACAATTTTGGTGCGAGGCCATGTATTTATGTTATCGGCGCGAGGCCGTATTTATGTATGATTTCGGCACGAGGCCGTAATTACTATATTTCAGCACGAGGCCGTAATGATGTTATATATATGATCATGTATTATATGTTCTCACAACGAAGATGTTAGTTTAGTTCAGTTCAGGAGCTCGGTACCGTAGCTATATTGTAGATTAGATATCTACGTCAGATTAGTGCTAACCATCCCATGAGGGGATGGGAGATTAATAGTCAATGTGGCTTTCAGTAGAGTGTGGATGTCCACCTGGCAGTCCGGACCAGGGTGTGGTGGGGTCATCGTACTTACAGACATATTTGAATCGGCAGTGGTCGGCCAGCCATTGTCGGGTCCCGCCTTCGGGCTGCACAACCAGTTATGAGGGGTAATACATGACACCAGCTAGCTATTCATCCTAGGTATATGTTTTCAGTATTACCGGTATAACAGATGTTTTATGTATGATATGACTTACTAGAAAATATGAAAGCATGTGATTATTCAGTATGATATGATGAACGTTTACGAAATTTGAAATGTACTGTATACGTATAATTGCATTAAATATTCATGTTACCACACAGCTGTATTTAGTTTATTTTCCCTTACTGAGAAGTGTCTCACCCCCAAACTTAATTAATTTTTCAGGAGCCCCTGAGAGACCGGATGGGCCAGGGCCGCCATTGAGCTAGTGAGATTACCCTGTGAGAAGGGTAAGATTTTGTAATAGGGTCAGAGTTATTTTGTATTTGACCCTAGAGATATTTTGATGTATATGAGGATGTATAGAAGTACAGTTTTATAATGTTATAGAAAGCTCTGGTATTATGTTTTATGATTGGATGTTTGAGATTTTATGTTTACTGCTACTAGGTTTTCCGCTGTGTTTAACAGGTGTCCCCGCTACGCACGGATTCGAGTTGACCATTTGATCTATTATGTGACATTTTATGTTAAGAAATTGAGGGACGTTACATTTGGTATCAGAGCCTAGGATACTAAGTTCTGTAGACTCTAGAGTGCAGCAGTAATAATACCAGAGTATAGGATAAGGGAATTTGAGGTTTAGTTTTGTAGTCTAGATGCAGGACTTCCGTGGTGGTTTGTGTGATTTTCCTGAGGTGACGATTTCAGGAAATTCATTGTAAACTATCATCAGGTTGGGTATCTAGGTTGCAGGATTGAACCTTGAATTAAGATCAAGAGTGACGAGTTAATTAGGAAAATATACCATATGAGCTAAGTGATATGTATAGAGAATAAGGTTTTAAGTTAAGTTACATGTTTTTTTTTTTTTAGGATGGACCTTGGTGGCAATAGTGCCCACGCCAGTAGGAGTGAGGGTGCCGGACCCTCGAGCGTTACGGGTAGTGATTCAGATGCTGTTTTACGCAGCGTAGCACAGCAAGTGATGGCAAAAATTTTCAAGAGTTCGAAGGAACAGGGTGGTCCATCTGTAGGCCTTTGTACGATCAAGAAGTTCATAAAGATGAATCCTTCAGCTTTCTTAGGGGGAACGGATCCTACAGTCGCTGAGAATTGGGTGCAAGAGATAGAGAAAATATTTGCAGTGTTGCAGTGTTCTGAGGAACAGAGGGTACTATTTGCCACATATAAATTGACTGGAGAGGCCGAGAGGTGGTGGTCAGAGGTGAGAGTATTAGAGCAGCAGAGGATTGTACCTATAGAGATGACATGGGAACGGTTAAAGAGATATTCTTCGATAAGTATTTTCCAGCCTCTTCCAGGGAGGCTAAGATTGAGGAGTTCCTGAATCTGAAGCAGGGACAGCTATCAGTGCAGCAGTACGCGGTGAGGTTCATCGAGCTATCTCGTTTCCCCTATATATTATTCCAGATGAGGCGAAGAAGGTACGACAATTTGAAGGAGGCTTAAGGAGAGAAATTTATAAGCAGGTATCGATTTTGAAGTTGCAAGACTTCACCGAGCTGGTTGACCAAGCCACTATAGCAGAAATTGGTGATTGGTTGGAGGCTGAGGAGCAGAGGCAGAAGAAGAGGTCTACACCTTTTGGTTTCCAGCAGGGAGTCGGCCGTGCTGCGTGGAAAAGAGGTGGCTATTATAGGGACCAGAGACAGAAGACCGGGAATCGTGGTTTCCAGGGTGTGCAGCCATCTCCAGCTTGCCCATATTGTGGGAAGAGACACCTGGGAGAGTGCCGTGCTAGGTGAGGTGTTTGCTACAGGTGTGGGGAGCCAGGACATATGATGAGGGAGTGTCCGACACAAATTGGCACTACTCCTAGACTTGCCCGAGGAGGTTATCAGGCACCACGAGGAGGCTAGCAGAGGAATTTGGTCCCAGCCAGAGTTTTCGCTTTGATGCCAGGAGATGCTGAGGCAATAGGAGATGTGGTGACAGGTACTGTTTCGATACTGTCATTTAAAGCTATTGTTTTGTTTGATTCTGGGGCAACGCATTCGTTTATCGCCCAGGATGATGTTAAATTATGTGGGTTTGAGCCTCAGCAGTTAGAAATTAGTTTGTTTGTTGCTACGCCAACTGGGACCGTAGGGGTGTGTAGAAAGGTACTCAGGGACTGTCCAGTGGATATTCGGGGGAGGTTTTTGTTAGCTAATCTCGTGGTTTTAGACATGCATGGGTTTGAGGTAATCTTGGGCATGGATTGGCTAGCTGCCCACTATGCTAACATTGATTGCCATCAGAGAGTGGTAGTGTTCAAACCTCCAGAGGGACAGGAGTACAGATTCGTGGGATCACGTGTACGCACCCCACCTCAGTTATTATCTTCTATTCAGGCGCGTAGATTGCTATCAGAAGGTTGTCAGGGATATTTAGCCTATGTGAAGGCTGTATCAGAAGGGGAACTGAGGGTGGAGGATATCCCAGTGGTGAGGGATTTTCCTGATGTATTTCCCGAGGATTTACTGGGATTACCTCCTGATCATAAAGTAGAGTTCGTTATTTATCTGGTTCCGGGGACAGCGCCAATTTTGAAGGCACCGTCTAGAATGGCACCGGCAGAGCTGAAAGAATTGAAAGAACAGTTGCAGGAACTGTTAGATAAGGGGTTCATTTGGCCTAGTGTGTCACCTTGGGGAGCACCAGTTTTGTTTGTGAGGAAGAAGGATGGCTCGATGAGATTGTGCATCAACTATCGAGAAATAAATAAAGTAACTATCAAGAATAAATACCCGCTCCCGCGTATTGATGATTTGTTTGAACCAGTTACAGGGGACACAGATCTTTTCGAAGATAGAATTACGCTCCGAGTACCATCAGGTGAAAGTCAGGGTGGAAAAATATTCCGAAGACGGCATTCAGAACATAGTATAGTCACTATGAATTTCTAGTTATGCCGTTTGGATTGACGAATGCTCTTGCAGTGTTTATGGATCTTATGAACAGGGTTTTTCACCAGTACTTGGATCGGTTTATGTTAACATTTATTGATGATATACTGGGGTATTCGAAGAGTCCAGAGGTGCATGAGGAGCATCTGAGTATAGTGTTGCAGGTGTTGCGAGAGAAGAAGCTATATGCGAAACTCAAGAAGTGTGAGTTCTGGCTAGAACATGTTACCTTCCTTGGACACGTTATATCCAATGGTGGTATTTCTGTTGATCCAAGTAAGATTGAGGCAGTAGTAGACTGGGTACGACCAAAGAACGTGCACGAGATCAGGAGTTTCCTGAGATTGGCTGGGTACTACCGCAGGTTTGTTGAGGGCTTCTCTAGATTGTCAGGCCCATTGATCTGAGATTTTTGAATATTTCATTTATTTTTGTATATAGGTATTAAAGTTTTTTTCCTCCATTCATCTGACATTTTCTTAGTTTTTATAATTGTGTTAAATAAATTATTTACCATATAATTCTATTATCACCTAAACATTTCCACACTCTAATTGGAGTGTTATTCGGTCCTATAACTTTTCCATTTTCATCTTTTTTAGGGCAAACTTGACTTCTTTAATTCTAATCTTGTAAATAAATCTCATATTTTTAGTCTTTTCCTCATTTGTCAATTATAAGTTTAAGTCTTCTATTTGGTTTTTATTAAATAGCTTACTAAAGTAACTTCGCCATCATTTTTTTATATTTATTTTTTATTTGTATCTTCATCCTTAACCAAGACAATATCATCCTCACTTTTTACACATTTTACATTACCTAAGTCCTTACTTTTTCTTTCTCTAACTCTAGTAAGTTTAAATATATCTCTTTCCCCTTCTTTTATATCTAATCTAACATACAAATGATTAAATAATCCATGTTTAGCTTCACTAATGGTCATTTTTGTATCTTTTTTTCGCTTCTTTATACGTTTCAAAGTTATCCATGTTTTTACATTTTTGTCATGCTTTTATACCAATTTTTTTATGACTTTTTGAAAATCCTGATCCCACCACCAACTTATTTGCTATTCGAGAATCTTCCTTTTGACTCACCTAAAATATCTTTTGTTATTTTTTTTTTCAACCGAGCTAGTTATCCTACTCTAAAGAGTGTGTTTACACCATCCTCTATAGTCCAATTACCTTCTTTAATCATTTTATCTTTAAATTTTATTATATTATCTCCCTTTAGGTTTCACCATTTTGTTCTCTTACACAGATTTACAATATCTTTTCTCTTCCATTTTTTAATACATATACCTAACCCTAAAACTCTATGTTGTGTGGTTAACCTTTCACCTAGGATAACTTTATAATCCTTAAATGATAAATGATCTACCATCCTAGTTAAGAAAAAATATATTTGACTTTTATTTTGTCCACTTTTGAAAGTTATTCATGGAATCACTTTCAAATTCTTAATTGGGCTAGAAGTCGCTGAACCAATGAGCATGCGTCTTATGGATGTAGTAATAGCATACCTAGCTATATGGATCGTTGGATAGTGAAATTTATATGAAAGTCCCTAAAGGATTTAAGTTGCCTGAAGTAAAACCTAGAAATTTATATTCAGTTAAACTCCAACGTTCTTTGTAAAGACCCGAAGAATTATGGTATTTAAATAATAAAAAAGGGAGAAAACATGAATTGTAAAAGGGGGTCACAACAGGTCCTCGCATTCGTTGACGAAGTGACTTATTGGGATTGTTGATTAGGACACGTGTCTCATCAACAAAGAGTTACCGAGAGGACTCTTTCAAGGCCTGAAATTTGTCGATGAAGGTTATGAGTTCATCAAGGAACTCCCTTTTTGACCTCGTCGACGAAGTGACATGTTGCGTTGATGAAGGCAGGTGTATAAGTATGCCAAAATCAGATTTCAACGCAGGAAATTTGCATGTGGCTCTTTCTCTCTCTAGGTTTTTGTTCCCTTCACCTTCTCTCCTTGATTCTGGCCCCGTTCTTCTCCAGATTAACAATCCGAAGCCGCCACGTTACTCCTGGGAAGATTCTCTTCAAATCCGCTGGAGTAATCCATTGGTTAGGCCAACTTGGGAACCATCCCAAAACCAAGGTGAATGGATTATTTGATCATTTTCAGTCTTACCCAGTTCATTTGAAGTCAGATTCTGCATTATATGCGAAAATATTGGGATTTTATGAAGTAAAATTAAGATATTATATTTTTAGGAATAGAGTGTTTTGGGACCCTACGGACAAGGATTGAAGACCCCAGTGGGTGGTATTTCAGGAACTCAGGTAAAATGATATATGGATTATAATTTAGGATTTGTTCATGTGTGGATTTAGGGAGTATGTGTATGATAATTATTTAGGATAATTCATTTATTTGATTTGGGAAATATATGTGTGTTATCTCAGGATGTTGAAATTGTGAATACTGCACACGTGGGATTGCAAATAGTAGTCAGTGCTCAGATAGTCAGGTAAGAGAAATATGCTATGCTAGGAAATTTTAATATGATAGTCAGTAGAAATTATATGTTTTACTAGATTATTATTATTCAGATTATAATATATTTGTATAGCAGAAAATACATAATTTAGAACAAGTGAATTTATTTAAATTGTGTGGCATGAGTTTATAGTAAACTAGTACAGTATATATACAGTTTACAAATACCATGTTTTACAATATATTAGGCAGAAAATATCATGGAATAATTATATGTTTTATGAAATGATGATTTTTAGTATACATAAATATAAAAATTTTACAGTATATTCAGAAGACCATGATTTATCTATTTTTCATGAGACCATGATTTACAGTATATGTATAGAAACATATATTTATAGCATATTCAGAATACCATGATTTCAGTCAGATAATCAGATATACTGACATTAAATGTTCAGCTAGTTATTCAAATTAGCAGATCAGTTTTACAATGTTTTAGTTATTATAAAATCATGATAAAACATCAATATAGATATATCAGTTACATATGTATATAGTATCAGACCTTAATGGACCAAATTTAGTCAGCAAAGCACGATACCGTAGCTATATTTAGTTCAGAGTGCAACCACATTACTCAGATAGTATGTGGTATTCAGCAGTATCCTGCCTACGTTGTGGACAGACTCCCCTTCAAATAAGGGTTGAGGATGCCGATATGACTTTCAGAGTTCAGTTGACTTACCCTAGTTGGCCAGCCAGGTTAGGTCCTGCGTTTAGGCCACACAACCTTGTCATGAGGGGTTTAATCATGACTTCAGTTATCCATCCAGAGAAATTTTCTCAGTTATTATATATATATATATATATATATATATATATATATATATGTATATTCAAGTTTACAGAAACCATAGATATACCTATGTATATTAGAAGTATTATGTTTAGAAAATTTAGAAAAATCAATTTATGTTAAGAAACATAGGTTTGAGCTATACTGTAATATTTACACGTGTTTTCTTAGTCTTAGTTATTTATGGTATTTTTGTATCTGATTTAAGAAATATGTAAACTCACTTGTCACACACTAGTAATAGCATATTTCGTCTTACTGAACAATGTCTCATCCCAATGATTTAATATTTTTCAGGTGATCCAGTTAGGCGAGCAGATCAGGCTCGTAGGTAGAGGGGGGCTACAATATTGCCCTGACTGTAGGGTGAGTATTTTTGGGGGTAGTTATTTTGAGTAGTCCCTAGGTCCAGATGAGAGTATTTGAGTACTGTTATATAAGTATAATTTGAGAAATATTCTGACACTTTGGTATTGTATATATGGTTATGGTTGTATGTATTCTACTTCTCACTACTTAGGTTGTTTATTGTGTCTCAAATTCCACGGGTCCTATCAAGTTCGCGATATTAGTTTGATTTATATTAAAAGGTATAAGAGCAGTGGAATATCACCGTATGTACTTTTATAATATATATATATATATAACAAGAAAAGCAGGTCGCTACATTCTTTATATGTATTAAAGCAATCTCATGTGGTACAATCGATTAAGTGAGTACTTTGTGAAAGAAGGATTCATAAGTGATCTGATTTGTCTATGTGTTTTTATTAAAAGATCAGAATCCAAATTTGCTATCATTGCTGTTTATGTTTATAATTTGAATTTAATTGAGACTCTTGAAGAGCTGACTAAAACTGCTAATTATTTAATTATAGAATTTGAGATGAAAGATTAAGGAAAGACAAAATATTGTCTTGGCCTACAGATTGAACATGCAAATGACAAAATTCTAGTTTGATCATCAATCTAAATATACCGAAAAGGTATTAAGGTAATTCTATGTAATGCCCCAAAAATATTTATTACAAGAGGATGTAGTGATTCCAACAAATAAATAAATAAATAAAATTTAAAAATAATTAATTATTAAATTGAATTAATTAAATAAATAATATGATTGGTATATATATATATATATATATATATATGTATATAATAATAATATCATATTGGATATATATATATATATATATAATATTAATATAATAATATAACATAAGTGTATAAGAATCTTCAGAAAGAAGATTCAAATTACATTTGAATTGAATACAGACTCAGATCGTCTCTCTGCCATCCTCTCACTCTCTGTCTCTCTCCTCGTTTTCTCTCCCACTCTTTTCAATTTGTCGACGGATATTTGGCCGATTGGGAAACGGAAGGTACTGTTGGATTGCTAACTTTGCCACCGACATTTCTATCGGAGTGGATTTGTCGTGGGAGTGGTATAGATATCACTCCTGGGGAAAGGTAAACCCTCACTTTTTACTCAATTTTCCCTTAGATCTTCAGCTAAATATACCACCACAGGGTCTTAGTCTCGATCGTCGTCATTTTGGTCGAAGCAAATTTCTAATTTAGGGGTCCTAGGCACCACTCCAAAGCGAGAGTGAGATTTAGGGAAATAAGAAAATTGGTTTTTTTGGGAGTTTAATTATTTATTTGGAATTTATGGGCATAGAAAATGTTAAAATAGTATTTTATTTAAGGTTGATTTGGTTAAATTAGGGTTATTGAATTCAGGGTTCGGGTGAGCGCTGCAAGTATAATTTTGGGATCCCTACAAGCATAGTTCAGGAAATCAAGTAAGGGAAATATGCTATGCTAGAAATTTCAAGAATATTATCAGTAATGTATGTGTATTTTTGGGATATGCTTTATGGGGTATAAATTATCTTTATTATCCGAAAATACAACTTTCAGTATAGGGAGTTTTTATTTAGTTGTGTGGCATGAGTTAATATCAGGACAGTTCAGAATTTATGCAATCTTTTAGAATACTATGATTTACAGTTTTTTTTTTTTTTTTTTGCACAGATATATGTTGTACCAGATTTTACAGAACTATAAATTACAGTATATATATTTTACCAACAGATATTTTACAGCATTTATAAAATTCCATGATTTCCAAAACCATAACACTCAGACATTACAGATTATTTAGTTAGATATTATAGATTCAGTCAGATATTTTAGACAAATATTACAATTATTTCGTTAGATATTTCAGCATTTTAGATCAGATTTATAGTGTTATGGTTATTTTGGAATCATGATGAAACAATAATATAATTATATATATTAGTATCATACAGTATTAGATCCCTGATGATTTGTTTTAGACAGATTCAGTCAGTAGAGCACGGTATCGTTACTATTTTCATATCAGAGTGCAACCACATATCTCAGATAGTGTGTGGATTCCGTCAATCGTGCTTATGGAGGGATTGCAGTCTCCCCAGTATTATGGGTTAAGGAGGCTGGTTGACGAGGTAGATACCAATATCGGGCCTTTGGAGAGATTGCAGTAAAGGCTGGACTGAGGATTGGTAGAGTATTCAAGTGACTTATCCTGGTAAGCCAACCAGAGTTAAGTCCAGCTTACAACTCACACAACCCTATAATGAGGGGTTAAATCATGACATACAGATTTCCAAGGATATTTCTCAGCTACTTATATATATACAGATTTACAGAAGAACAACAGATATATTACATTATTATCAGTATGGATAAATAGAAAACTCAGATAATACAATTGTATTTTAAGCCATGTAGGTGTGAGTTGCACAGTATTTACGTGATATCTCAGTTCAATTATTTATCAATAAATTATTTATGTAAACTCAGTTGCCACACACTAGTAATAGCATATTTCTTCTTACTGAGCGTTGTCTCATCCCCGTAAGTTAACATTTTTTAGGTGATCTATCTAGACGAGCGGATTAGGCTCGTGGGTAGAGAGGTCGTCTGCACTACCCTGTCTGAAGGGTAAGTGTTGTCAAGGGATTGTATTTTTGAGTAGTATTCAAGAGTGTTGGGTAGAAAGTTTTGGATAATGTATAATTATGTATGTATGTTTTGGGTTAATACTAGATTCTTGTATTGTAATTATGGATGTATGACTTTATGCTTTCCACTGTATAGGTGACTTTAGGGGTATCAGAGTAAAATGATTATTAGTATATTTTATATATTATTTGAAAAAAAAAAGTGGTATGGGATTTCCAGTCGTTACAATTTGGTATCAGAGCCTAGGTTGTTAGGTTCTGCAGACTCAGTGAACAGCGAAATACAATACCAAAGTATGGAAATAGGTTGTGAGGAGAGTTGGAGATGGGTAGATTGAGATATGAATCAGTTGTAGTTAGAGGATGAGATTGGGATTTAGGGTTCTATCTTGCTGTCTGGAGGTAGAAAATTCCATGATTGTTTCTGTAGTTTTCCTAGGATGACGATCTCAGGAAAACCATAGTAAACTATCGTTGGGTCCTATTTCTGAGTGGTAGGACTGAATCCTAAATTGGGATTGAGGATCATAAAATAAATGGTCATAGAATATTATTTTTATATCATAGTGTGTTAAGTGTATTAGAGATATTACGTAACGTCACCCAGTAGGTGATGGCAAAAACAGCTAGGTGTTTAGTGGAATGGAGCTACACGATTGAGCAGCTCACGCGTATGAAGCCCCGTCATTTTTTGGAGGGGCTAAATCATTAGTGGCTGAGAATTGGGTTTAGGATATTGAGGACATGTTGGCAGTGCTCCCTTGTATTGAGGAGCCAAAAGTGTCCTTTGCTGCATTCAAATCGACTGGGGAAGCAAATACTGGTGGAGATCGGCGAGACTAGTAGAGGAACAGAGGACTGTACCAGTGGTCATGTCATGGAACCGATTCAAGGAGATGTTCTTTGATCATTATTTTCCTCCCACAGTTTGAGAAGTTAAGATAGCAAAGTTTCTGAATCTAAGATAGGGCAACTAACAGTGCAGCAGTATGCAGCAAAGTTTATCGAACTGCACACTTTGCTCCCTATATCGTGCCAAATGAAGTTAAGAAAGTAAAAATGTTTGAAAGGGGTTTGAGGCATGACATCCATAGGAAGGTGGCAGTCTTAAAGGTACAAGATTTATTTGAATTAGTTGATAGGTTCATAGTGGTAGAGGAGAGTACTTAGAGGAACGTGGGGACATCGGGTCAGAGGAAGAGGCCCATGCCTCTAGGATTCAGGGCTAGGTCCAGCCAAGGCCCTTGTAGAGGAGACATATATGGCAGAGTCCAGAGGTAGGAGACTAAGAGATAGGAGATTTGAGGCGAGCAGGCATTCCCAGTTCGTCTTACATGTGGAAAGAGACACCAGGGAGAATGCCGAGCAGGGAGGAATGTCTACTACTAATGTGGTAGACTGGGTCATATAGCACGGGATTGTCATATGCAGTATAGTACTGCTCCTGCTCCCAAACCATTTGGAGGGAATATCAAGGCACCCAGGGGTGGTGGCCAATAGAGGAACATAGCTCCATCGAGGGTCTATGCGTTGACACCAGGAGATGCTGAGGCTGCAGGCAACGTCGTGACATGTATGATTACTTCTTTATCATATAAAGCTATTATTTTATTTGACTCAAGTGCCACTCATTCGTTCGTGTCATTGGGATATGCTAAAATGATTGGAGTTGAGACACAATTGTTAGATACTGATTTGTTAATAGCCACGCCAACTGGATTAGTAGTGAGATATGGAAGGTACTTAAAAACTATCTAGTAGGCATTCAAGAACGAATATTACCAGCCAATCTTGTAGTGTTAGACATGCAATAATTAGATATAATATTGGGTATGGACTTGCTGACAGCTAACTATGTCAGTATAGACTGTTATAAGAAAGAAGTAATGTTTAGACCTCTAAGAGGACATGGGTATAAATTTACAGGGTCACGGGTGCACACCCCACCATAGTTGTTATTTGCCATTCAGGTGAGGAGGTTGTTGTTAAAGGGTTGTCATAGATATTTGACTTGTGTGAAGGAAGTATCGAAAGGGGAAATTGAGGATATTTCGCTAGTGAGGGGTTTTTCTAATATTTTCCCTGAGGATTTGTCAGGACTAGCTTTTGATCGTAAGGTAGAGTTTATTATTGATCTAGCTCCGGAGATGGCGCCAATTTCTAAAGAGCCGTATAGAATGGCACTGACAGAACTAAAAGAGTTAAAGGAACAGTTGCAGGAACTATTAGATAAAGAGTTCATTTGGCCAGCGTATCACCCTAGGGAGGGCCGAAATTGTTTGGGGAAGAGAAAGATAGGACGATAAGAATGTGCATTGGCTACATATTTTCATATTTACATAAGTAGATCAAAATAGTGGAGACAATTTAATCCTAAACTAAGATGCCTATAAGAATGTAAGATACTAAGTGGGAAACAATTGGACTCCTATGTTCTGTGGAAATTCTTTATTCCCTAGGAAGTGATGTTATCACCGTAACTTGAAAACAAACATGAGGATAAGATGTCATGGGCATCACATTGCCAAGTAACCCGAAGGATCCTGTGAACCAAATAACACCTAACAGAACCATTTTTAGCAACTAACTTAGAAGGAAGATTATAATGATACTCGGACCTTTTGTAATCTGCTATCTAGAAGGAAAACCATGTATGCTAGGACCTGAAGTTTTATTTTTTCGCTCTATCCTGTGTGAATCCTACTTAGCAATGGGAAACCATTTAACTGCTTAGGCATCGCCTTGGTTGGGGATTTGATTTGTATACAGCTTAATGTGAAATCTTTTGTGGTTGTTTGCAATCGATTGTGACTTTTGAAACCATCTACAGAATCTAATCCTTCTATCATTAGCAACTCTCTAGTAAAAATAAATGTCACCCTTTCCTTCCTGGTCCATTTTACACAAGATTTATGCTACCAGAAAATCTCCGATCACTGATCATAACTGACTAAACAACTTCAGTAGTATCGTATTCCATACCAAAAACCAAGACACATGTGTATTGCATATTTTTCCAGCCATTGGAGCAAGATCGGGGTTGGCTTGAGTCAATATAGTAGGACTTAGACTTGCCATAATTGCAGTCCATGTTTTTCATTGAGAATATTTTCCAACTATATTTTGATATTCAATGTTTGCCCACATAGGCTAGAAGTGGAATCTTAAAATTGTTGGAATCAAGAAAAAAAAATCTAGGAACCAATTTGGTAGGAAAATGATACCTTATCTTGATATAAAAGTGAAAGCCTGTGCATTAGTTTGATATTGAAAAGAAATTGAGTGATAAAATTCCAGGAAATGTTTGGAAGTTCATATAATTTTTTCTCAAACAAATCACAAGTTATGATGAGAGTGTGAAGTGTCTTTTATACAATTGATCTAACGGGTAAATGATTACATATCCTAGTCTGAGATGTCCCAGCAAGTATGCTTCTTGATGAGTTTGAGTCATTATTGCAAGTTCTCTGTTTAAAAATAAGGCTAACCATTGGTGGTTATCTATTGATCATTCACCTAGTTGTTTGTTTTTAAAAGAAAATAGAATTCATAAATCCAAATGGAGTGAGAGTTTTCTTTCCAACTAACAAGCTCTCATATTTGACATCTTGGGTGCTTGTGGAAAGATAGAATTTGGGCACATGTCTGGGGTTGTATTTAACAAATTTCAAGGACAATATTTTTATAAGGAGGAGAGAATGTAACGCCCCAAAAATAATTATTATAGGAGGATGTAATGATTCCAACCAAAATAATAATAATAATAATAAATATATAAATAAAATTTAAAAAATATATTATTAATTAATTCATTAATTATTATTAAATTGAATTAATTAAGTAAATAATATGATGGGTATATATATATAATATTAATATAATAATATAGCATAAGTGTATAAGAATCGTCAGGAAGAAGATTCAAATTACATTTGAATTGAATAGAGACTCAGACCGTCTCTCTGCCATCCTCTCACTCTCCGTCTCTCTCCCCATCTCCTCTTCTACTCTTCTCAATTTTTTGGCGGATATTCGGTTGATCGGGAAACGGAAGGTACCCTTGGATTCCTAATTCCGCTATCGACATTTTTACCTAAATGGATTTGTCGTGGGAGCGAAGTAGACACCACTCCTGGGGAAAGGTAAACCCTCACTTTTTACTCAATTTTCCTTAGATTTTCAACTAAATCGATGATCGGGCACCACCACGAGGCCCTAGTCTCGATCGTCGTCATTTTGGTTGGAGCAAATTTTCAATTTGGGGGTCCTAGGCACCACTCCAAAGCGAGAGTGGGATTTAAGGAAATAAAAAATTTGGTTATTTTAGGAGTTTAATTTTTTATTTAGAATTTATGGGCGTGGGAAGTGTTAAAATAGTATTTTATTTACGATTGATTTGATTAAATTAGGGTTATCGAATTCAAAATTCGAGTAAGCACCGCAGGTATAATTTTGGGATCCCTGCAAGTGTAGTTCAGGAAACTAGATAAAGGAAATATGCTATGCTAGAAATTTCAAAAATATTATCAGTAATGTATGTGTGTTTTTGGGATATGCTTTATAGGGTATAAATTATCTTTATTATCCAAAAATATAGATTTCAGTATAGGGAGTTTTTATTTAGTTGTGTGACATGAGTTAATATCAAGATAGTTCAGAATTTATGCAGTCTTTCGGAATACTATGATTTACAGTATTTTTATTTTTATTTTGCACAGAAATATGTTGTATGAGATTTTCCAGAACTATAAATTACAGTATATATATATATATAGACAGATATTTTACAGACATTTATTTATAGATATTTTACGGACAGATATTTTACAATGTTTACAAAATTCCATGATTTCCAAAACCATAACACTTAGACATTACAGATTATTCAGTTAGATATTACAAATCATTCAGTCAGATATTTTAGTCAAATATTACAATTATTTCAGTCAGATATTTCAACATCTCAGATCAAATTTATAGTGTTATGGTTATTTTGGAATCATAATGAAATAGTAAGATAATTTTATATATTAGTACTATACAGTATCATATCCCTGATGAATTATTTCAGATAGATTCAGTCAGCAGAGCACGATACCGTTGCTCTTTTCAGATCAGACTGCAACCACATATCTCAGATAGTGTGTAGATTCCATCAACCATGCCTATTGAGGGATTGCAGTCTCCCCAATATTCTGGGTTGGAGAGGCCGATTCGACGAGGTAGATACCAGTACCGTGCCTTTGGAGATATTGCATTAAAGGCCGGACTGATCGAGGATTGGTAGAGTATTTAGGTGACTTATCTTGGTAAGCCAACCAGAGTTAAGTCTAGCCTACGAGCCGCACAACCCTGTTATGAGGGGTTAAATCATAACATACTGATTTTCAGGGATATTTCTCAGTTATTTATATATATACAGATTTAAAGAAGAACAACATATATATTATATTCTTATCAGTATGGATAAATAGAAACCTCAAATAATACAATTGTCTTTCAAGCCATGTAGGTGTGAGTTGTACAATATTTACATGATATCTGAGTTCAGTTATTTATCAGTAAATTATTTATGTAAACTCAGTTGTCACACACTAGTAATAGCATATTTTTTTCTTACTGAGCATTGTCTCATCCCAGTAAATTAACATTTTTCGGGTGATCTAACTAAACGAGCGGATCAGGCTCGCAGGTAGAGAGGTCCTCTACACTACTACCCTGTCTGAAGGGTACATGTTATCAAAGGATTGTATTTTTGAGTAGTATTCAGGAGTGTTGGGTAGAAGGTGCTGGGATGATATATAATTATGTATGTATGTTTTGGGTCAATACTAGATTCTAGTATTGTAATTATGGATGTATGACTTTATGTTTTCCGCTGTATAGGTGATTTTAGGGGTATCAGAGTAAAATTATTATTAGTATATTTTATATATTATTTAGAAAAAAAAGTTGTATGGAATTTTAGGTCGTTACTGTAATAGCCCAGGAAATGTTACGCAGGGCCTCGTCAACGAACATAGGGAGTTCGTCGATGAGGGCATAAAGAGGCATTGTTAATGAAGTCATGTCTCGTCGACGAGAAGATACCAAGAGAGGTTTTGGGGCAATCTGAAATTCATCGACAAGGGAGGAAGTTCGTCGAGGCCACCACAACGCTCTTGGCAAAGTTCTCTACAAGTCTGCAGGAGCTGATCGTGGGAGAAGTTGGTTTGGAATTCATCCCAAATCCAGGGTAAGGTATTTTATTCAGATTATGTCTTCCTTGTAGTTATAAGAAATGTTGTAGGTAAGAAAATACTACTATTTTGTTTTGAGGGATGTCATTTTCAAGATGTTGAGTGGAGAACCTTGCAGGTATAGGGCTAAAATTTAGTAGGGGCTTTTCAGAGTTAAGGTAAGGGAAATATGTTATGCTAGGAAATTTGAGTATGTTAATAGAAATTTTACCAACATATATGTATACTAGTTATTATGTAGTTTTCAGAATATGTGTTCTTAAAGTATGTGTGGCCTGAGTAGATAATATTTGATGTAGAACCTTATATAGTTTTTCTAGTATATTAAGTTATACAGAACATACAGATATAGCAATATATTCATAGAGATTATACAGAAAGATATACATACATATACAACGTTTATTCAAATAGTTTCACAAAACAGATATATATACATACATATATATATATACATACATATATATATATATATATATATATGTATTCAAATGTTTACTCAGATCAGTATATCATATATATTTATCCAGAATAGTATATTACAGTTTTACTCATATCAGTATATTACAGATTTATTCAGAACAGTATATACAAGAATTTATAGTTTGCCATGTTTCCTATTACCATAACATACTGAATATACAGATAGATATACAGAAATAGCATCAAGATGCTACTGATACAGAATATAGAGATTACAGAGTTTACAGTACAGAAAGATAGCGTTATGGTAATTTTGGAAACATGATGAAAACAGTAAAAGAGTATATATATGTACATATATAGTATCAGATCCCTAAGGAAGATTATAGACAGATACAGTACAGATAAAGAATATAGAGCACGGTACCATTGCTAGATATAGATAGAGTGCAACCATATATCTTAGATAGTGTGTGGGTACCGTCAGCTGTGCTCGGAGAGTATGCAGCTCCCTAGTTCGCTGGGTTGAGGGGGCGGTTTAACGAGGTAGAAGCCAGTCTCGAGCCTAGGAGTGGATGCATTTTGCCCGGACTGAGGTAGTGTAGAGTATATTGACTTATCTGGAGGGCCAATCAGATTAAGTCCCGCCTATGGGCCGCACAACCCTGTCATAAGGGGTCAAATCATAACATACAGAGTTTCAGGGATAAAGCACAGTTATGTATATGTATATAATTTTACAGTATATGATGAGTATAGTATGATATTAGCAGTATAAAAAATAGAAAATACAGATGATACAGTTATATTTTATATTGTGAAAATGAAAGACATGCTTTACAGATTTACTATTCAGTTGTTATTTTATCAACATGCAACTTAGTCGCCACACACTAGTAATAGCATATTTCCACTTACTAAGTGTCGACTCACCCCATTACTTTATCATTTTTCAGGTGAGCCAACTAGGTGAGTAGATCAGGTTCGCGGATGGAGAGTTTATTGATTACCTTGTTTTAGAGGGTAAGTTTGTGCAGGGTTTTGTATTTTGGGACAGATATTTTTGGAGAGAGATGTACTATATAGTTAGGTTTAGAAATACAGATTCCTGGTATTGTATGATGTGTATGGATGTATGGATTATGTTTTCGCTGCATAGGTATGATTTTATATTCAGATTTACCCTGGTGGCTTCTAAGGCTTGAGTTTCATAGCAGGGGGTATCAGAATAGTTCATATATATATATATATATATATATATATAATTAAAAAAAATGTCTTAATTTTTTGGTCATTACAGTTACATTCTATATGGGCAAAGTTCATCCCTTGCAATGTCTAATGATGGTGTGATCACTTAATGTTATGAAGGATCCATTTTGACCTCATGATGAGGGGGATTAATTACTTGGTCTTGAAGTACCATATTTAAGTGTTATCGGCTCTCTAATGTATCGGCCAATTGTATAAAACACGATATTAAATTTGCTGTAAATCTACTATCAATATATAGTTCTACTTCTACTCACCGACACTGGAATGGAATTAAGCACATTCTACGCTATTTGAAAGGTACATCTGATTTGGGTCTATTCTACTCATTTGATTCCAAATATCAACTAGTAGGATGCGAATGGTGGATATCCATCTGATCCTCACAATACTAAATCTCAAACTGAGTATGTATTTCTTTATGCAAAAACTATTATATCTTGGAAATCAGTAAAGTAGACGATTAAAGCAACATCTTCTAATCATTCTGAAATACTAGCTATCCAAGAAGCTAGTAGAGAATGTGTGTGGTTCAAATCAATGATTTCTTATATCCAAGCAAATTATGGTATTAAATTAATTAAGGATATTCCAACAGTTTTATATAAAAACAACGCTACATATATAGTTCAACTAAGAGAAGGATACATAAAGGGTGACAAAACAAAACATATCTCTCCAAAGTTCTTCTATACAGATGATCTTTAAAAGAATAGTGATATAGATGTTCAGCAGATCCAATCAAGGGATATTCAAGTAAATTTGTTCACCAAAACTTTACCTACTACAACATTCAAGAAATTGGTTAATTTCATCGAAATGAGACATCTCAAAGATCTTAGTAGAAGGAATTAATATATGGGTGACATCCAATGGGGAGTCTTATAAAAACCATAAAAGATTAATGGCGGTCACCCCTTCATTTTTCCACCACAATAAATTCTTTGATATCCTTATTGCCCTATAAAAGGGCACCCACTCCCTCTCATCTTGAATACACATTGCATGCTTGAAGACACATTGCATGCTTGAAATAAGTAGGCATAGAAAGAAGATGAGAGATAAAGAGAAGAGAGATATTTTGTACAAGGCCAGAGATATTTTGTACAAGGTTGGTTCCAAATCATCTTATAATTCCTCCTGAGATAGTGAAGTTTTCTATTCCATTCGCTCGTGGAGTAGGCATAGCCGAATCACGTAAATTTTTGTCTAATTTCAATTTATTTTTTTGCATATTTTATAACTATTGGAGTGTCAAGCTTAGAAAAATCTGAGCCGTCCACGCCGCTAGAGATCCAACGGCTGCTGTGTCTTAAGCTGTTAAGGGGGGCATTTTTGTAATTTGTTTCTTTTGGTTTAGTTGTAAATGAAAAAGCAGGGGAAAGGGTTTTGGGAGCTTGCGGTTTTGGCAGCCTCAGAAACTTCAGCGGAGAGCAAGACTTCCCTTTCAGCCGCAAAAGTCTTTAGTAGCCGCGAGAGACAGCAGTGCAGCGGAGCTGAGAGTCTTCTTCCTCCAGAACCGCGAGCCTTCTTCACCTAAGCAAGGAGACGCTTTCTTCTTCACAGCCGCGAGAGACCTACAACCCATGAAAACTATCAACAGCTGAGAGGGACTTTCAGCCGCAACGCATGAAAAGGAGATGACTGGAGGAGGTGGTTCGGTGTTGGGGTCTCTAGCCTCCTGTGGAGGTTCACACAAGGGTAAGTGAAGGTAATGCACATATCTAGTGTCTTGGGAGGGATTTATTTTAGGGAAGTCAAAGAGAAATATAGGGAGAAATCTAGGGTTCTTTGTAGGTGCGAAGAGGGGATTTCTTGGATTATTCTTGGGCTGATTTCTGGAGTAGATTGGTAAGCCAAGAAAGGGTAAATCTGTGTATTTATATTTATTTCCACTAGATTTAATATAGTGTCTCTGGAGGTGAGTTTCTGTCGTGGATGTAGGCCAATTTTTGGGCTGAACCACGTAAATGTGTTCTTGTGATTGTGTGATTGGCATGTTTATGTTTTGCTGAATATTATTTGGTGAGCATATATTTTTCTTGTTCAGGCTTAACACACATGCGCGTCAAAATAAACAGGTTTAAGTTTAGGTGTGTGATTGTGGTTAATGCTTGGACAAAATCAGATTGTTATTGTGGTTTGTTTGGAATTAATTAAAATCCGAAAATAGAATTAGCAATCAGCTGAATTACACACAATAAGTGATATCAGAGCTTGGCTATGTGATGGGGACCGCTAGGTTTGAAATAGAAAAATTCACCGGGAAAAATGACTTTGGTTTATGGAGGATTAAGATGCGTGCCATCTTGGTACAACAGGGGCTTGAGGAGGCTCTTCTTGAAGAAAAGAAAGGGGCTTCCACTTCACAAGAGGGGAAACCAAGTTTTCCCTCCACCGATGAAGTGAAGCCTGAAATCCTCCAAAAGGCACATAGTACCATTATCTTGTCCTTAGGGGACAAAGTGCTTAGGGAAGTTGCCAATGAGGATACGACAGCTGGAGTGTGGTCAAAACTAGAAAGTTTGTACATGACAAAATCCCTAGCAAATAGACTCCATAAGAAGACTATACTCTACACCTTTAGAATGACCCCTGGAACATCGATTGATGAACATTTAGATGAATTTAATAAAATTCTTTTGGATCTTGCTAATATTGATATTAGTATAGATGAAGAAGATCAGGCAATTCTTTTATTGAGTTCTCTTGACTCCACATATGAACATATTAAAGAAACTATGATGTATAGGAGAGAGAGGCTGACTTTAGAAGATGTGCAAGCCGTTTTGCACTCTAGGGAATTGCACACTAAGTTTGAGTCTAAATCAGGGTTAGGGGAAGGGTTAAATATGAGAGGTAGGTCTGAAAAAAGGAACAAGAAAGGAAAAGACAAGAGGTCTAGATCAAAGTCTAAGAGCAAGACACTAAAATGTTTTGTATGTCACAAGGAAGGACATTTTAAGAGGGACTGCCTTGAGAGGAAAAATGGTGCAAATGCCACCACCTCTAAATCAAACGGTAAAGTAGCTGTAGTTTTAGATGGGTATGATAGTGCAGAAGTGTTGAATGTCTCTGATAGAGATTCAGGAAAAGAATGGATATTAGATTTAGGATATTCCTTCCACATGTGTCCATTGAAAAACTGGTTTGAGTCCTTTACATGCTGAGAAGGAGGTCATGTTATCCTAGTAAACAATAAGTCATGTAAAATATAGGGTATAGAAACTGTGAGACTTCTAATGCATGATGGGATGGAAAGAGTGCTAAGAGATGTGAGGTACATACCTGAGCTGAAGAGAAACTTGATTTCTCTTGGTAGCTTAGATAAGACAGGGTACACGTTTAAGTTTGAAGAGGTAGCCTAAGAGTTTGTAGAGGTTCACTGGTAGTAATGAAAGGGGTGCTAAAGAATGGGCTGTACACCTTGGGAGGAAAGACAGTGATTGGTGAGGCTTCACCTATTAATCACAGGGTAGAAAATCAGGTTTCCTTGTGGCATAGAAGGCTAGGACATGTTAGCCAACAGGACCTAAAGGAGCTGGAGAAATAGGGGCTCCTTGGAGATAGGAAACTTGAGGAATTGTCATTCTGTGAGGAGTGTGTCTTGAGTAAGTCTACTAGGGTTAGTTTTTAGAAGTCCACTCACACCACGAAATAGAATCTTGATTACATACATTCAGATTTATTGGGGCCTGCTACGGTTAGTTCTCATGGTGGTTCTAGGTATTTTCTGTCAATTATAGATGACTTTTCTAGGAAAGTATGAGTTTATATTCTAAAACATAAAAGTGATACTTTTGAAAAGTTTAAAGAATGGAAAACCTTAGTTGAAAATCAAGTTGGCAGAAAAGTTAAAACACTGAGAATAGACAATGGATTAGAATACTTGTCAAATGAATTTTCTAAATTTTGTAAAGCTGAGGGCATAGCTAGACATAGAACTGTTAGGGATACTCCCCAACAGAATGGATTAGCTAAAAGGATGAATAGGACTATTCTAGAAAGGGTACGATGTGTGTTAGCCACTTCAGGTCTACCCAAGATCTTTTGGGTAGAGGCGGTGACCACTGTTGTATACCTTATTAATAGGTGTCCTTCCATAATTTTAAATTTTAAAACCCCTCAAGAAATTTAGTCAGGTAAGCTTGCTGATTATCAGGGTTTAAAAGTTTTTGGGTGCATAGCCTATGCCCACATTTGAACTGATAAATTAGAGTCTAAGGCTATTAAATGCATTTTTTTGGGATACCTAGAGGGGGTTAAAGGCTATAAGCTCTAGGTTGTAGAACCTAGAAAACAAAAATATATTATTAGCAGGGATGTAGTTTTTAATGAAACTAAAATGGGGGGAAAACCATAAAATTTAGATGATAGTGTTAGGCATTCCAATACTAGTGACCCGCAACTTGAGGTGGAGCAATGCTCCACTTCTCATAGCCATTTAGAAATAAATGCTGCAGATTTTGAGGAGCAAAACTCAAAAACGGAAACCTATGAATTAAGTAAAACTTACCTTCTAGCACGGGATAGAGAGAGGAGGGTCATAAGACCTCCTCAAAGGTATAAGGAAGCTGATATGGCAACTTTTGCTCTTTTGGTTGCTAAACAGAAATTAAGGTAGAGCCTAGGACTTTTAGAGAGACCATGTATAGTAAAGAGGCTGAAAAATGGATTCTTGCAATGCAAGAAGAAATTGAGTCTCTAAACAAGAATGAGACATGGGTGATGATACCTAAACTGGAAAAACAGAAACTCATAGGATCCTAGTGGATCTTTAAGAGGAAAGAGGGAATCCCTGGAGTTGAACCACCTAGGTATAAAGCTAGGTTAGTGGCTAAGGAATTTACGCAAAGGGAAGGGGTAGACTATAATGAAATATTTTTCCCTATTGTGAGGCATAGTTTTATTAGAATTTTATTATCTTTTGTTGCTGTACATGACTTGCATTTGGAATAACTTGATGTTAAAACTGCTTTCTTGCATGGTACTTTAGAAGAAACAGTTTATATGCAACCTCCCGAGGGCTTTGATACAGAAATGAATAAAAATCATGTATGTTTATTAAAGAAATCTTTATATGGGTTGAAACAATCACCTAGACAATGGTATAAATGATTTGATTCTTACATGATTCAAAATGATATTTGTAGAAGCAATTATGATGGCTGTGTTTATTTTAAACCATGTGATAAATGTCATATATATTTGCTATTATATGTTGATGACATGTTGGTTGCTTGTGGAGACATGGATATGTTAAATCAAGTTAAGTGCATACTCAAATCTAAATTTGAAATGAAAGACTTAGGACTTGTTAAAAGAATACTTGGTATGGAAATAACTAAAGAAAGGAATAAAAAGTTTCTCTACTTGTCTCAAAAGTATTATATTTCAAAGGTATTAAAAAGATTTGGAATGAGTCATGTTAAATCTACTTCTATTCCTGTTGCACAACATGTTAAATTGTCTAGAAAACAGTATCCTGAAACTGAAAATGAGTCACTGTTTATGAATAGAATACCTTATGCTAGTATGGTTGGTAGTGTAATGTATGCTATGGTATGTTCTAGACCTGATCTATCTTATGCTGTAAGTCAAATGAGTAGATTTATGAGCAAACCTGGAAAACCACATTGACATGCTTTGAAACAAAATTTTCAATACTTGTCTGGAACAAAACAGCAAGGATTAATATTTGGTAAAAACGGATATGCATTGTGAAATAAGATTAAAAGGATATGTAGATTCTGACTATGCTGGAAATCTAGATACTAGGAAGTCTTTGTCTGGTATGGTCTTTTCTTTTTTAGGTAGTGCTATTAGTTGGAAATCTCACATGCCGTCGGTAGTAGCCTTGTCTACCATGGAGGCTGAATATATTGCCATGACTGAAGCCTTTAAGGAGGCTATATGGATAAAAGGACTATGCCTAGAGTTAGGAATGTATAGTGGAACCGTTACAATTTATTGTGACAATTAAAGCACTATTCATTTGGTTAGGAATCATGTTCATCATGATAGGTCCAAACATATAGATGTTAGGCTGCATTTTGTGAGAGATATTATTTCTAGTGGAGAAATAGAAGTAAGAAAAATTCCAACGGAGGATAATCCTTCAGATATGATGACTAAAGCAGTACCTAAATCCAAGTTTGAACATTGTTCGAACTTGGTTAACCTTGGAAGCTATTAGTATTTTGTTTTGCAGGACTCGCCATAGGAGATGCTGAGGAGGTGCAAGGGTCGCAAGCTTTGCCAAGGTGGAGAATTGTTGGAGTGTCAAGCTTAGACAGATATGAGCCGTCCACGCCGCTGGAGATTCAACGGCTGCTGTGTCTTAAGTTGTTAAGGGGGGCATTGTTGTAATTTGTTTCTTTTGGTTTAGTTGTAAATAAAAAAGCAGGGGCAGGGGTATTGGGTGCTTGCGGTTTTGGCAGCCTCAAAAACTTCAGCAAAGAGCAGGTCTTCCCTTTCAACCGCGAGAGTCTTCAGCAGCCGCGAGAGACAGCAATGCAGTGGAGCCAAGAGTCTTCTTCCTGCAGAACCGCGAGTCTTCTTCACCCAAGCAAGGAGACGCTTTCTTCTTCACAGCCGCGAGAGACCTGCAACCCGTGAAAACTATCAACAGTCGAGAGGGACTTTCAGCCGCAACGCACGAAAGGGAGACGGCTGGAGAAGGTGGTTTGGTGTTGGGGTCTCTAGCCTCCTGCGGAGGTTCACGTAAGGGCAAGCGAAGGTAATGCACAGATTTAGTTTCTTGGGAGGGATTACTTTTAGGGAAATCATAGAGGAATATGGGGAGAAATCTAGGGTTCTTCGCAGGTGCGAAGAGGGGATTTCTTGGATTATTCTTGGGCTGATTTCCAGAGGAGATTGGTAAGCCAAGAAAGGGTAAATCTGTGTATGTATATTTATTTCCACCGGATTTAATGTAGTGTCTTTGGAGGTGAGTTTCTGCCATGGATGTAAGCCAATTTTTGGGTAGAACCACGTAAATGTGTTCTTGTGATTGTGTGATTGGCATGTTTATGTTTTGCTGAATATTATTTGGTGAGCATATATTTTTCTTGTTCAGGCTTAACACACACATGCGTCAAAATAAATAGGTTTAAGTTTAGGTGTGATTGTGGTTGATGCTTGGACAAAATCAGATTGTTATTGTGGCTTATTTGGAATTAATTAAAATCTGAAAATAGAATTAGCAATCAGCTGAATTATACACAACAATAACAGTAGTAGTATATGTATATTTCATTAAACAAATTTTTTTGAATACGTCACTGCAAAAAAAAATAAAAAATAAAAATTAGGGGCAGTTTCTTTCCCCATATCTCTTCGCACATGCATGAAAAATCCTTGGCCATGCATTAAAATGCTTATTCTACAAAAAGGTGCACTTTTCCCTTCCCTAGTTTCTATTTGCATGCATCCATTAAATGACGGTTCACTTGCGTGCACATTATTCTGTTTTTAATGCGTACATAGCTTCATATAGTGCCTTCTTTTTTCTCTTTTAACTTTTGCTAACTAAACATAAACAACACCTATTGACGAATGGAAGGAAAATCCCTTAACCTTCAATTTAACTCTAGAAAATTAGTAAAGGGAAATAGAATTCTAGTTTGGTCCAAAATGTGTCTTCCAAGTTATATCCCCTTTAGTTTTTTTTTAATTAAAAAAAAATTGTCATATAACCTAATTATCTATGCTTAGCACAACCTGTAGAGACGCGGGATATGAGTACTAGCCTAAAATGAGGATTTTAATTGACGCAATATTTACACCAATTTCGCTAGCCTTCCAGGATTGTAATTCAAAAAATTCCTAAAAAGTTATGAGGGGATGGACCCGGATAGGGTCTACATATGTAAGATCTGTTCTTATATGTTTTCTTGAGACAATTTTGAATATAGTCCCTGATAAGATTAGACATTTCTTCTATTTATATGTGATAAAGTCGGCTAGTTCATCTCATCGATTATCAATAGATCCAGTAAGTAAAGGATTGGATCCATCTTTATTTTTCTTTTTTATTACATTGTTCTTTTATTGAAGATTAATTAGTCTCTCTCGAGTGATCGAGTATCTTTTGTAAATGAAAATTTAAATATAACAAGAGATAATATAATTATCATTTAATTCTGTAAATTTTAAATACAAAAAAATGAAAAATCCCATTGTTGAACATGCGTATATGCAAAGATTTGTCTAAGCTAAAGTGCCAAAAGCTCATGATCTCACCTAAAAGGAAGTTTTTTACCCTAAAAAAGTTTATCCAAAGCAAAGCAAAGCAAATTTCCAACCTTTGCGTACGAAGTATGAAGTAGAACAGCCACTGGTCAGCTACCCAAAACAAAGGCTGCACCAGTTGGCTTGATTTTAGAGGATGCTACATAATGCCATATATGTGCTTCATTTTAATTGCCCATTTTGTCCTTTCAATCTCTTCTCATATTTGTAATATATCAAAACAAAGTTTCAAAAGATGGTAGTCTCATGAAGCACTCATTTCATATCACTATTAAAGTTCTTTTAAAATTTAAATTTTAAATGTTGTGAAGAGCTTGTTGTATCCTTCAATTTAAAATGAAAGTTCACAATATGATTGAATGCATGTGTATTTTTAAAATAAAATAAAAGTTCATTGTTATATATCTGTCCCGTTCTTCCTATAAACTTATTTCATCCTTAAGTCTTAATTAAGTAAGTAATGAGTGCCACTATTATTAAGTTTTTAGAAGTTGGCATGTAAAAATATACCCAATGCCCAATTTAATTAAAATATGAATAAAATGATACGAAATATCAAAGAATTCAATTCAAACACAATGTAGGTATCTAGTTATGTATTTATATTCATTCTTTTTTTTTTTTCATTGGGATTATTTATATTCACTTTTTAGCATTCCAAAAACACTCTCATATATTTTAAGGACATGAAACCTTTAAATAGTTAATGACAAGGACAGAAATATTAGTGACATGGACAACGTTCACATAAGTCTGCACGGGAAATGAGGGGCCCGACATAGATCCTATGTAATTCATTCATGATGCCATGGCCACCCCAAAAATGAAAATCGAATCAATAATTGCCATAAGGGGAGATATAAGCAATGAAATTCAAGAGAAAGTGATTGGCTACCAATGATCTTCCCAAATTGCCACCCAATCATTGGTCAAAAACTACTTAAGAATCCAGGGGAGAACAACTCAAGGGAGTTCCCCACAAAGGTAGAGATTTAACTTTAGAAAGAGGTAAGTCTAATGACGAACTACCATAAAAACTCTACAAATTCATCTCTGATCCCTCAATTGGCTTAAGCATCAATAGGCCTTTCATAGGGCCCTATTCTAGTGACCTCACTTCATTGTTTCATAGGTCCAATCCTTTTGCCATTGAGATCACTTAATCTCAATAAAAGGACATCCATCAAATTTGAAGGAGTGACCATTGATGTATGAAACCAATGCCTACACCAAAAATTTGACTCTGTATGTGGAATGTGAACCAAAAGTCTTGGCATAGTCACATACCCAACGAGGAAAGAAAGAGATATAGACCTAGAAGGTAGTCAAGATCATGTCAATATTTTCTCCTACCTCAATGATCCTTCCCACCAAAAGGAGCCATAGCCCTTGGTACCCCTAGGGTATGTGATCCTCACCTAAAAAAAATTCCAAACTATGCACGATTAGATGAAAACTTTGGCAAAGAATGTATAAGCATTGCTTAATTAAGCACTCCCCACCCCCCTAAAGTAAAAGAGAAGGCATCTCACAATCTTCAAATCTGGTAGTTTTACAATAAAATTAGCTACCAACCATGATTTGATGGCTACACAAGGCTACTATTGATATCAAACTGGCTTAACTCTAAAGCCCATTTCATAAGTCTTCCTAACACCTTATGTTTCTATGATACCAACATGATCAATTGGTCAATTAAAACCACTATGGAGTGTGTTTGAAAATAAGGTCTCAACTTCCTTAAGGATAGTACTAGTGTGTAGGATAGTTTTTCCATCTTTGAATAGTTCAAATTTAGTCCTTCTAAGAGATGGCTAACATGCTAGATGGGCCTATGCATCCATGTGTCCTCTTGTAGAAGAACAGAGCTCTGTTCCTCAGAGGTTTCCCTTCGTTTACCCCACTACCCAACGTTCAAAAATTCAAAATTTAGAAAAACTACTCGCAGCCCAGGCGCCTTTCGTCGATGAGTCACATCCACAATTTTCCATTTGCTTTTTACTAGGATAATGTCAAAAATCAATTTTGGGTACCTAATTTCCAAGATCAATAAGGCATCCAAGAGTTTCTAGATTTTCTCTATGGTGGCTTAATTTCTTTCCAACAAGAATGCGTTTTTCTTCTCTTTTACTAGTTGACAAGTCGAATCTATCATCACATGATGGTTAATGATGGCAGGGTCCATGCTAAGCATCTATCTTAGGGACCATGTAAAGACATTCATATTTTCCTACAAGAAGCTTATCAATTAGTCTCATATCTCATGCTTATCTGCATCATTATTTCTGAGTTGTGATTATCTAAGGGTCACTCTTACAATTTTTCTATAGGCTAGACCAAGGTCGGCCATCTGAGGTAGGACCTAAAGCTCATCAACAATCATAGTCTCATCAAGTCCCAAAATCATGTTATAAATGAAGGGCACCCTTCACCATTAAGAACTCAACCATGGTTGTTCCTTTAAGGAACCGATTCCTAGGGAAATTAGCAAGGCAATAATCCCTTTGGAGCTACATGAACTCCCCTAAAAATCCTACTAAAGGGCTTTTACCTACTCTAGGCAATCTAGGACTATATTCATATACAAGAATGACTTTTAATACAATTGAAAAGTAAGGTTTCCCAAGAGGGGGGGTGAATTGGGATTTTAAAATTTCTTTGAACTCTTTTTACAAATGCTTTTTCCAACTTATTGTAAATTTAGCAATCACACAAGGATGGTTTAATTTTAATTACTAATACCTAATCAACAAGCCAACACAATTCACAAGTTAATCAATTAAATGAAATATGAATTTCAACAGTGCTTCCAAGACTTTAGCTTTTGAATATGTCAATTCACTCAACAAGATAAGTTTGGTTTCAATATGAAAAGAAATAAAAATTCTAGCCAAGCATCCAAAACTCAGAAATTAAATAAACCGCTTTCAAAATTAATGAGTCTTGGATGTTAATCAATCAACATACTCCCTTGTGGTTTATGCAATATATATTGATCAACCAACATACTCCTTTTCGGTTTCCGAAATTCCCAAAAGTAAATTAATTTTTAGCAATTTTATATTCAATCCACACAGTTGATATGTAACGACCCAAAAAAATATGGTATTTAAATAATTAAGAGAGAGGGAAATGGAAATAGAAACAGAAGGAGGCAGCAGGCTTCGTCGACGAACACTTCTCGTTCGTCGATGAACATACATTTTGGATCGAATAATCCGAAAGATTTTCCATAGGGCCTCGTCGACGAACACAGGGAGTTCGTCGACGAGTGCATAAGGGGACCTTGTCGACGAAGCTACGCCTCGTCAACGAGGGAGGAAGTTCGTTGATGAAATTATTGAAGGACTTGTCAACGAGGTGACGTGGTTCGTCGACGAATCCCACAGTATAAATAGTGCTTAAACTAAGTTTTACACAGAATTTTAGTGCCGCTCCTCTCTCTCTCTCTCTCTCTCTCTCTCTCCCTCTCCTATGGCCTCTCCCTCTTCTCTCTTCGATTTCAGCCCCGTTAGTCGCCGAATCGACCATCTGAGGCCACCACGACGCTCCTAGCGGAGTTCTCTTCAAGTCTGCCGGAGCAGATCGTCAGTGGGGTCAAGCTGGAATTCATCCCAAACCCAGGGTAAGGTCTTTCATTCGAAATTTGGCTTTTTAGCTGTTGTAGAAAATGTTGTAGACATAGAAACAGTGACATTTTGTTCTAACAAAAATTATTTTCCTGCGGGTGTAAGACCCGTCTCAGTAAGGGATTTTAGTAGGAGTCAGGTAAGGGAAATATGCTATGCTAGGCAATTTTACTATGTTTCAGTATAAACTATACATTTTTATCAGATGATTATTCACGATAGAAATTTATATCGTTTATCATTTATGTATAATATATTTAAAATTTCTGTGTGGCTTGAGAATATGGGTATAGTAAAGAAACATGTTTTTTTTTCAGGATATGATTTACAAAATATACAGCCAGTGGTTATGTTTTATAGTAATTACAGAGTACCATGATTATACAATTTTCAGTACCATGATTATACAGTTTTCAGTAGCATGACTTACAAATTACAGTTCAGTTCAAAAATATAGATGATACAATTACAGTTTATTACAGTGTCATGGTTAATACAGTTATTACAGAATCATGGTAAAATAGCTAATTGTATATAGAAATATATTATATAATATCAGACTTATTGGACCATACAGCAGAGCACGGTACCGTAACTACAGATATTCAGTTCAAAGTGCAACCACCTATTCAGATAATACGTGGTAGTAGGTCGATCGTATAGTGCCCTGACGTGGACAGGCTCTGCATCAAATATGGGTTGAGGAGGGCAGATCAGATCGAGGGAGTATAGTGGTTTACCCTGGTCGATCAGTTAGGGTAGATCCCGCCTACGGGACGCACAACCCTGTCATGAGGGGTTAAATCATGACATACAGTTATCCACAAGGAAGTTTTCAGTTATTATTATGTATATACAGATTTGTAGAGACAGAGATTATACTTATGTACATTAGAAGTATTTTGACTAGTAACCTAAAATTTCAGATATGTTAAGCAATATGGAATTGGTGGTGGTTTCTATTAATTGTATATTATTCATAGATATAGTTATACATGATTATATAGAAACAGATTTTCATAGTATTGTAACTCATTTGTCACACACTAGTAATAGCATATTTCGTCTTACTGAGCGTTGGCTCATCCCAATTACTTCAACATTTTTCAGGTGATCTAGGTAGGCAAGTAGATCAGGCTCTTAGATAGAGGGGCCTCAGTATTGCCATGATATTAGAGTGAGTATTTTTGGGAATATTTTTGTATAGCCCTATCCAGTTGAGGATATTTTTGAGGAACAGTTATATATGTATATTTTGGGAAACAATTTAGCACTCTGGTATTGTATATAATTACACCTGGTTATGTTTATTTGATTTTTTATTCTCGCTGTTTAGGTTGATGATTGGGCTTAATTCAGTGTGGTATCAGAGCATTTTAAATGTCTTAGTATAAGAAAAAAAAAAAAAAAAAACCTAGTTAAATAGCAGGACGTTACATGATATATGTGCATAAAATTAAAGAGAGTTTAGGGAAAGAGAGTGAGACTGAGTTTTTACGAGGTTTGGCTATACCCGCCTACGTCCTCGCCTTAGGCAACACGCCTAATGATTCCACTATACCACTCCTTTACAGGTGGAGCAAACCTTTACAAACACTCCTTCAATAGGTTGGAGCCCTCCTCTCCAAGCGATACCTCCACGCTCGCTACAACAATTCAACAGCCTTAAACCATCAAGAAAAGAAGAAAAACTTCTTGCGTACAAGAATCACTCCCAAAAAGAGCAGATTAGTATAAGTTAAAGCATAGCTAAGAATAGTTCATTTTAAATATCAATAAAGAATAGAATTGAAGCTCAGAGAATATATCACTGGGATCTTTCTTTTGATTGATCAAATTCAGAGTTTATGCTCAAAGATCGGTGAGAAATAGCTCAACAAATATAAGAAAAACTCCAACAAGTATGTGAGCAAGAAGGCTTTTTGAAGAGTATGAGAGTTGAAACCTTGATTTCTGTTGTGAATTCTTTTCTATGATTTGCTTTGTGAAATCATGCATTTATAGGCTTAAAAAGTTATATGCTCGTTTTTCCCAAGTTATTTGAAGTGTTTCCAAAGTTTTTACAAAGTTTGGGGCACAAGCAACATAATTTGGAAACATTTAAAAGTTGTTTAAAACTAGCCATTACGAAGGTCAGGCGCTTGGACTCATCCGGGTTAGTCGCGTGGTGTTTTGAAAATCAGCGTAATTTCAAGGTTAGAACAGGGTTAGGCGCCTGGATTCACAGGGGTCAGTCGCTTGGGCCTATACTGTCTTCCCAATTTAATTCAGCATAAAATGTCAATCGCCTGACCAGGTAAGGGTCAGTTGCCTAGACAGTTAAAACATTGTTTTTTAATCTTGTTTCCAAAAACTCTTGCCAATTTTGTTTTGAGACTTTTTAAAGATATTTTCCAGGGTTTTCGAAATAAGGTCTCTAAGTCTATGATAAACCTTACTGATCTTCAAAGCATTCATTTTGATATTTAGTTAAAGTGCTTACATAAAACTTCCTTAAGACTTAAAACTTTTCTACACTTGAAGTTTTCATGTATATCTTGCTTTGAGTCCATCTTGTCTTGAGCTTCAATTTTCTTTAAGCTTTCATAAGATTTGTCTATCTTTGACCTTTTAAGTTTCCTTTTGATCACTTGGCTTTGGAATGCAATCCTGCATAACACTTGTAATGTTGGACTGTTATGCTTGAACTTTTTTTTTTTTTTTTAACTTTATATGTTTGAATTCCTAAATCGTTAGTTAAACCACAACATGTTAAATTTATCTTGATTTTTTATCATAAAAATAAGACTCAAAAGTCATGTTAAGCCAACAATCTCCCCATTCTTTATGATGACAAATAAGGAGTAAAGATGAGAGAACCTTGATAAGGCTCCCTCTTACAATAAGCACACTTTTAACAATGTCGGGAAAAATAATCATTCATATAAATATATATATATATATATATACATATCAAAATTAGGGTTTCAGATGTAAGTTCAAAGATCTATATATCATAATCAAGTATTAGTGCATCATAGTTCATTTCAGCATCTTAGTATTAGTAACAATAGATCATGTCTCATATATTTTGCATTTTAGCTCAAACTTCTCACTTTGCTTATAGTTCCTCATTTTGGCTTTCTCATCCTTGCTATTTATTCAAAATATGCTCTCATTTTTTGCTTATGTTTTTGCTCTCTTCTCAAATTTCTCTCCCCCTTTCGACATCAATCAAAAAGAGAGAAATAGCATAGTCACAAGGATACTTAGAATAGTACACAACAATATGTATATTCATTCAGTGCAGCAAAGTGTACAAAGTGTCATAAATAGAAGGAGATACATGCCAAAAAAAAAATTAGATATTTAAAGCCAATACATAGATAACTAAAATACAAAAAAAAAAAAAAGCAACAAATACATCAAGCATCATCAGCCACATCATCATCATTGGCTGCATCATCATCATTAGCCATAGCATCTGCATCACTTTCTTCTTCAGACACCTCATTTGATGCATCATCACTATGAGGTGCAAAGCTGATGTCCATGGGATCAACACTTTGATAGGAAGCAGCCCTATACTGCTATATGCGACTAAGGCACTGGTCAAGTGAGGAGCAGGTAGTCTGTAGTGAGGCTACATTCTCCTGAAGTGACTGTAGTCCTGAATGCATGTCACTACTAAATGTGGTGAACTGATGATGGAAGGGTACAAACCAAGGAGTATCAAGTGCAAGATGATGTTGCTGATCTAGAGGTGGAGGCACAGTTGTTGGTCTCAGTGGTCTTCCCCCTTTTAGAAACCCCCATTTGTTTCAGGGTTGTAGAGTTGAACAGATCATATCGAGTTCTCTTTATGAACAACTCAGTAGGAGTGGTGACACTAAGGTGAGCAAATATGAGGTTTAGGATACCACCATATGGAAGAGTGACTCGACAAACTTTTAATTTAGACAATATCCATTTCAGAATTAAGCTGGACAAATTGAGTTTCTTCCCTTGTAACAAGCACCACAAAACAGACCAATCAACGTAGGATATGTAATCATGTGTACCAGCTTGGGGTAGGATATTTTTTGTGATTATTTTTTGAAGGATTTGAGCTTAGAGGTTTAGCTGCATATACAGAGGAGAATGTCCATAGTATACAAGTTCTTCTACTATGATCAACAGTAGAAATTTCTTAGGGGTTAAACCTTGCTCCATAATCCATGATTGAGCAAGTGTTGGACACTCAAATTCTCTTGAGCTAACATGCAATATAGGAGCCAAAGTCTGTGGTGTTAAGGCAATAGCCTTTTTTTTTAACCTCGGTAATTAATACGGGCTCTCCTTGTACCATATTTGCATTAAATATTTTTACTAAATTTGGATAAAGACCTTTTGATTGATAGACCACAAAATTTTTTCCAACCAATATCCTAAAACAATGGTAGGATGTATGGAAATTCTGACCTAAAGGACCTGGTATCAAGGGTTTTACTAAAAATTGGTTTCGTAGAACAAAGATGAGTTCTGTATCGATGCTTGGATTAAGGAGTTATGAGCCATCTCTCGATATTTCTGTCATCTCACCCTCAAAAAGCACCACGATTTGTCATAGTTTTGGTGCGAGGAATCTTGATTTCTGAGAATCAGACAAAGAGAAACCCTAGAATTCGTGGAGGAAAGGGGTAGGAAGATGATTTTGAGGCTTTGATCGAAGGATTTTGAGGCTAAGGACCAAAGGAGAACAAGAGAGAGAGGCTCGAGTGAGTGATAGAACAGTGGTCAAGTGACTAGGATCTAAAAGGTTAGGGTTTTTGACTCAAAATATATAAAGTCCCATCAGTCCAGGTGCCTAGGGTTTCGAGCTTAGGCATTTGACATTTAATGAAATTCAATTTTCACAAATCAGTAGCACTCCAGTCGCCTAAGGTCAAAAAGCTCAGGCGACTGACCCTCCTTTTTTTTTTTTTCACAGTCCAATGGACTGGGCTTCCAAGCTCAGTCGCCTAACCTCACCAAACTTCTATTTATTCTCTTTTCACTCAACATATCTTCTTCCTAAATAACTTCTCTACTATGTAATAAGTCAAGTTCTCTTCTAATTGATATAAATCTATCTTCTGGAAGAGGTTTTGTGAAAATGTCCACCCATTAGTTGTTTGTATTTACGAATTCAAGTAGTATATCTTCTTTTTGCATTTGATCTCTTAGAAAATGATGTCTTATGTCTGTGTGCTTGGTTCTTGAGTGTGATATTGGATTTTTGGAAATGTTTATCGCACTTGTTTTATCACATTTTATCGGTATGGCTAAGTACTCTAAATTAAAGTCTTTTAATTGTTGTTTCGTCTAGAGTGTTTGTGCATAACAACTACCTACAACCACATACTCAGCTTCAGCGGTCGATAAGGTTACGAAATTTTGTTTCTTGAAGAACCAAGAGACAAGAGACCGTCTTAGAAAGTGACAAGTCCCACTTGTACTTTTTCTATCAATCTTACAACCTGCATAGTCCGCATCTTAGTAACTAATCATTTCAAAATTGGTGTCCTTAGGATACCATAGCCCTAAATCAATTATGCCTACCAAGTATCTTAGGATTCTTTTGACGGTTATTTGATGAGATTCCTTATGATCTGATTGAAACCGGGCACTCATACATACGCCAAACATTATGTCCGATCTACTAGTTGTCAAATATAACAAACTTCCTATCATACCTCGATAGTATTTCATATCTACTGGTTTTCCTTTTTCATTTTATCAAGACTTATTGAGGCACTCATGGGAGTTTCTATGGGCTTGCTACTTTCCATGTCAAATTTCTTAAGCATATCTTTTATATATTTGGATTGATTTATAAAGGTTCCATTCTTGACTTGCTTAATTTGTAGTCCCAGAAAGTAGTTCAATTCTCCCATCATACTCATTTCAAATTCCTCTTACATGCACTTAGCTAGTAGAGTTTACATACATATCAGCATTTGATTGTGCATGAAGATTTACTTGCGTAACTAACGTACAAGACTAAGCACGAGTTTGTTAGAGGACGCATAATCACATAATCATGCTGAATACCTTGGCATCGATGTTTTTACCATGAAATTTCTCAACGCTTAAGGATACTTAAACTTAATAACCACAATTCTCAAGCCATGTTAATTGCCACTTTGACTAATTTACTTTATTAAAAGCTTGAATTCAGTTACAAATCAATAGCATATATCAAGACTTATTATTCAACAATAATTGTCTGGGTAACATATCTTCATATCAATCTTGTCTCTAATAATTTTTCTTAGTTTACAACTATAACTAAGAGAGGAGCAAGAAATGATTTCCTTTCATATAATTTAAAACTCACTTGCCTAATGTCATGTTATAATACTTAATCTAATTATCCAAACAACAAAAAAAGTGTACTTCGATATGAATCTTAATGCAACACTTTAGTGCACCAAGGTTAATATAACACCACATAATTAGTGGATCTCAATTTTTTTTTATAAAAAATTATTTTTTGCATTATTTTTCAAAGAGGAGCTGGTTGTGGTTTATTTATTTATTTACCTTTAATTATTTTTTTTTTTCGCTTCTTAGTTTCATTCTTTTTAGGCCTTTGTTTTCCCTTTTTTTTTTTTTTTTTGGATACAAGGAATTTCAATTAGTCCTTTGGACCCCTCAGTGCAGCACCAAACCCCGAAGCAGTGTCCATCTCCTCCAGGTCTCGCTGCTCATGGTAAAGTCTGGCTATGGTCACTGTTTAGTCACACCAAAGTTAGATATTTGGCCAACTCAAAGTCCAGGACACTTCATCCAAACCCTTCACTTAGAGATTGAGAGGATACAACTGGGAGCGTCAACCAGGAATTGAACTCCTGTTGCTAACATTTGATTGTGTATACCAAGGTTCCATTCTTAACTTGCTTAATTTGTAGTCCCAGAAAGTAGTTCAATTCTCCCATCATGCTCATTTCAAATTCCTTTTGCATGCACTTAGCTAGTAGAGTTTACATACGTATCAACATTTGATTGTGCATGAAGATTTACTTGCGTAACTAAGGTACAAGACTAAGCACGAGTTTGTTAGACGCATAATCACATAATCATGCTGAATACCTTGGCATCAATGTTTTTACCATGAAATTTCTCAATGCTTAAGGGATGTATTAGAAGAACGAAAGCAACAATTTCGGCATTTATATGTTGGGAAATTTGGAAAGAAAGAAATGGAAGAATCTTTAGGGAGATTTACTCTACAGCCTCAATTGTATTTGACCGTTATTTATCAAATCTGTTTCATTGGTTTAGATCCAATACCCTTTGTCATCCTTAGATTTGGAAGAGTTCTCTTGTGTTCTCACTGATTTGGAAAGGTGATTTTAATCATGCCTAGCCTTCAACCGTTGTCTTGTTCAAAGAATTCAAGCAACTTGCTTGAATTCTCCTCCATATAATGATATAATCTATTTCAAAGACTACGCAAGGGTAGATCATATGAGCATATATGAAAATCAATAAACACGACAATCATAATAATATTCAATTAAAGAAAATTCACAAGAGCTATAATTATATAGGCCATTGTCTACATGATTAGTTAATATACATAATACTTAATACTAAAACACCTTGTTGTGGAAGAAATCTAAGAATTAAATTAAGCTCTTTTAGGGTTTCAAGTCATTAGCAATGTCAATGATTTGGCAGTGGCACTCCCTTCTCCATTATTATAATTTATTTTTATAAAATAATTGAAGTGTACTCGCCCTCTCTATCTGGGAGCCTGATCCGCTCGCCTAACTGGATCACCTGAAAAATATTTAATCACTGGAATGAGACAACGCTCCATAAGAGGAAATATGTTATTACTAGTATGTGGCAACTGTGCTTACAAACATATTATACTGACAAATAACTGAAACTAAATTTAGCTGGCAAAACATCTCATAGTACATTGTACCCTCATATAGTTTAAAATACAACTGACATCTCTGAGTACTATTTATTCATAATTCTAGTATTATAAAATATATATACTGCTGTTTTGTAAATCTATATACATAAAAGTAACTATGATAATGCCTTGGAAAATTGTACATCATGGTTTAACATTTACCCCTCCTCAGCCCGGCCCTAACACAAACTCCGTGGCATGGTAGCTGGTAAACTGCACTCTACCAATTCTCAGCCCGGCCCTAACACAAACTCCGTGGCACAGTAGCTGGAAAACTTATCTGAAATAGTGATGGTACCATACTCTGCTGATAACTGATCTAATTCATCAGGGTCTAGTACTGTATATATGTATTATCTTGTTGTTTCATCATGATTTCAAAATAACCATAATACCATAAACTGATATGAAAATATTGTAATAACTAAACTGAAATATTTATAATAATTGGCATGTAATATCGAAACTGTATAAACTGTAATATCATAGTGTTATGGTTTTAAAGTTCTAGAAATCATGGTAATCTATAAATACTATAAATCATGATAGTCTGAAAACTGTATAATGATATTTTCTGCTAATATACTGTAAAACATGATATCCAAAAACTGTATAAATTCTATACAAATCTGTTACGAGCTCATGCCACACAACTAATTAAATAAATTCCCATGCTATAAAATCTATATTTTCTGATATACTAATAATTTGTGTACTTAATAATAATCTAATAAAACATATAATTTACTGACATCCATACTAAAATTCCTAACATAACATATTTCCCTTACATAACTGGCTGGGAGGCTCGCCTCCAACTCTTTTTTCACGCTCTTAGCGCACTATCCTCAAAATCCTGAAATAATACATTTATACAAATTTCTCAATAAATCACTGAATTCCCCAGAATATCATCTCACTCATATTTCTTGAACCTGCCCATTCACAATTTCTTAAATTTTAATATACCTAATTCCTGGAAAATTATTTATTGGGGTTCTCAACCCATGCCTGCAGGGTCCCAAAAACACCCTAACCCTAAAAATACAACACCCTAATTTTATTTCACAAAACACCAGTATATACCCTCTCAACACAAAATTCGAGCTCAGATAAATTTGGTAATACTGGAAATACCTAAAAATACACTTACCCTGATTTTGGGGATGGTTACCAAACTTCCCAAATTGAATTTCTGCTTCAATTAGGTTGTAGAGAATCTCCCCAGGATCACCGTAGTGGCTTTTGATCGTCGAACCGGGGAGATACGTAGAGAGAAGTGAAAGAAGTCAAGTTAGAGAGAGAGAGAGAGGAAATGGATAAAATGAATTTTTTTCACTAAAAAACAATTTTGGGCTATATATAGAGTGTTGTCCACGTGGCCTCGTCGCCAACAAGTCACGTCACCTCATCGACGAGCCCAAGAAGGGAGTTCGCCAATGAACACCCAACCCTTGTCGACGAGTTTCAGGCCTCAAAAATAGCCCCTCGGTAAACTCTCATCGATGAGACACACACCCACGTCAACGAGCCCAAGAAGAGCGTTTGTTGACGAGGCCCTATTGAACTCCCTTGAAAAATTTCTCTTCTCTCTCTTTTTTTAATTATTTAATTCTTATAATTATCAGGGTCACCACACAATTTGCCTACCCTGTCCCAGAATGTACCCCAATAGGGTCCCCCTGAACACACATCAGGAGTAGTACTGTATCGAGGCCAAATCGACTACCTGAAACACCACACTTCCATACCCATGTGGTGGCACTCCCTGCCAAACTATAACTACAATATCGTTCTTTCATAACATCAGCCCTTATGATTTTTAAACCATATTTTGCATTTACGTAATAAAAACTATAAGATGATTTCATTTTCATAAAACTGTATAAAACATGTCATGTTCACATTTCCATATAATACTTGTCATATCGTATCTCGGCATAAAGTTGTCATAACATAACCTAGCATAAAGTCATTATAACATAACCCAACATATAGTCGACATATCTTAACCCAGTATATAGTCATCATAACATAACCTGGCATACAACCATCATATCATAACCCAAAAACCATCTGTTAAAATTGTCATGTTTAACTACACCATAATACCTGTCTCATGCCACATAATTTTGACTAATAAATCATAATATAATAAACTGCCTGGGGAACATATAAATTGTTGAAAATGAGGGTATGATCATCTCTAGGGTTGTATCTAACTCAAGCTATATGTTTTTTCTGAAAATAGGAGGTGATCAACCAATTCACTTTAGTTTTCTCCAAATGCGTAAAATAATCAAAACTATCATTTTCATATACCTGATTCGTTCAGAAAACATATATACTTTTTTTGTAAACATACACTTCAAACTAATCGATTCATATTTCAAAAATATCTGACATAATCTGATCCCCTTATCTTTTCCTAGAAAAACTGCCTAAAACCTTCAAAAACACGAAACCCTAGCCACTTAAATATTCCAAGGATCAATGACCTACGAGCCAGGCGGAGGGAGAGAAGATCGAGGAGCACGTGAGAGTGATTTGGGAGGCTTAGGAGAGAGAGAGAGAGAGAGAGAGAGAGAGAGAGAGAGAGAGAGAGAGCATATTTTAAAATGAAAAATTATAACCTTGCTTACTACTTAAGTAAGCCTAGCCCAGAGAAAATCGTCGAAGGTTTTCCTGAGCTTTACGAAACTGTCGACGGTTTAAAACTTAAAATGCTCACTGTAGTTTTAACTGTCGATAGTTTCCTAAGATTCCCTGAAACAGTTGACGGTTTGGACATGTGCCAAACCAATTTCCCTTTTTTCTTTCCCTTTCTCTTTTCTTTTATTTCAATTTTTATCTCTCTCGGTTCAAGTTCCTACACAGTAAACATTTTTCTTATTTTCTTCTTGTTGTTTCAATGTGAGTTTGAAATTAATTTGCATTCCCTAAGGATACGATTTGACCTTTTGGGCTAATTATTACACGACAAAACTACTATACTTGATATAGTCTTTGCACTGCTCATTTTAGAGTGAGTCAGCATGCTTTTGGCTCTTTCAGTCAATGATCAGTTCATCCGCTCGGCTATGCCGTTGTGCTGGGACATACCTAGCACAGTTCTTTCCATCCTTATACCATACTCATAGTAGAATTTCTTGAACCTGGTGTCTTCATACTCACCACCATTGTCGGTTCTCAGCTTCTTGATTTTTAAACTAGTTTCATTTTCAACCATTGCTTTCCATATCTTGAAAACATCAAAAACATTTGATTTATATTTCCAAAAGTAAACTCATACCTTCTGAGAATGATCGTCGATAAATGTCACGAAATAATTCCTTCCGCTTGTGGATGAGACCGTCATTGGTCCCTATACGTCTAAATGGACTAGTTTAAGTCTCTCCTTCTTTGGGGTATGGGTATATGTCTGGAAAATGACCCTCTTTTTTTTTCTTAGTATGCAATCCTTGCATATGTCAATCTTTACTAATCGTAGATCACTCAATTTTCTCTTTGAGTGCATCACACTAAGTCCCTTCTCGCTTATGTAACCAAGTCGTTGGTGCAAAATGTTGCTATCGTCATTTTTTGTTGCAACTGAAATAGACATACAGACATTGGAGGTCACATAAAGTGTTCCACTTTTCTTCCCTTATGCAATCGCTAGTGCACCCTTTGATGTCTTCCATTCATCGCCAATGAATGTTTTGGTGTATCCCTCATATGTTAGTTGTCCAATTGAGATCAAGCTTTTCTCAGGTCTGGAATATATTTGACATCCTTCAGCTTCCATACGAACTCGTTCATCTTGATCTTCACAACTCCTTTGCCGACTATATTGCAAGGTTGATCATTGCCAAGGTATACCTTACCGTAGCCACTTGGTGTATACTCCTCTAGGCAATCTCTACTTAGGGGTGGCAAAACGGGCGGGCGGGCCGGGTTCGGGTGGGTCACCAATGGGCCGGGTCATAAATAGGACGGGTCATAAATGGGTTAATGTTAAACGGGTCACACACATGTCAACCCTAGCCCTCCCGTTTAATAAACGGGCGGGTAACGGGTCACCCATTTAAAAAATATATTTATTTATTTTAAAATTTTTCAAAAAATTCTATATAAAATGACTTTTTTAAAAAAAATATATTGCATTATATTTATTAATACAGGAGTAACAGGACTGTGGAAGTTGGAGGTGTGGTCCGTGTGGACTGTGGAGGCTGGAGCCTGGAGGTGTTGACTGTGGAGGCTAAAGGTGTGGCTTGATCCGGGACCATGAGTGGATCGTTCGCAACATTGAAATCGCAGCACGTAGCAGTGCACCAAAGGAGAGACGGAGAGGAGAGGACTAAGAGAGTGAGATCTGAGAGGAGAGTCGAAGAGGAGAGGATTGAGAGAGTAAGAGCTGTGAGGAGAACCGTGGGCCGCAACGTAGCAGTGCACCAAAGATCCAGAGGAGAGGAGAGGATTAAGAGGGCGAGAGATGAGAGGAGATCCGAAGAGGAGAGGATTGAGAGAGTGAGAGCCGTGGGCCGCAGCGTAGTAATGCTCCAGAGGTCCAGAGGAGAGGAGAGGATAGAGAGGGTGAGAGTTGAGAGCCTGAGAGGAGAGTCGCGGCCGGCAGCACGGGTTAGGGACTTAGGGTTTTTTTTTTTTTATGTGGTTGTGTGGGTGGAGAGTCGAGACTGGAATCATTGAGGCCCAAGAGTCTTCTGACCAAGAGTCTTCTGAAGAGTGAAAAGTGAAGACTGAACTAAATATATATAAAGGATCCAAATTAACGGGTCACCCGGCGGGTGACCTGGTTGAACCCGTTTATAAACGGGTCAACCCGTGACCCGCCCAATTATTAAACGAGTTAATTTCTTTAAACCCAAACCCGTTTTAAATGGGCGTGTCTGGATAACCCGACGGGTCATGACCCGTTTAGCCAGGCCTATCTCTACTACAAGTGGCATGAAATAAGGCTCCAAAGTCTAATACCCAATACTCCTTGCTCTCCAAAGAGCATATCAACATATCACCTTTTTCTGAAGCGACATTTGCTTTTGTCTTCGCCTCATATTCTTTCCTTGGACATTTGCACTGATTTCTGTAGTGTTTGATCTTTCCACATTTCCAACACTCAATATTCTTTGCGCCCTGGGAACCTTTGGGATTTTTGGATCTAAACCACCTGGTCCTAGATCTACCGCGATTGTTTGATCGCCCATGCTTGCTTCCTTTCCATGAATCTTTCCCTCGGCTTTCCATATTCAAGGCTAAACTTGAAGTGGAAGCATTGTTTGACTACATCCTGATCTCTTCCATCAAAATCATGCTGATGACCTCGTCATACTTCAGCTTTGATTTTTCTACGAAACTACTAATTGTAGTAACGATACCTTTCCAACTATCAGGTAACTGACTAAGAATCAGTAAGGCACATATTTCATTGTCAAACTTGATTTCAACTAAGGGCAACTAACTAAGAATCATCTGAAATTGTTCAGATTTTTACTAAAACTTTCACCAGCAGGCATGTGTATGGTGAACAACTTTTTCATTAAGACCCTATGGGCGGCTGATGGTTGCTTATACATATTGGAAAACACATTCATAAGTGATTTAGTGGTTGTCATGTACTTGATGTTGAAGGGAACAAACTTTTCCAGCATCATCCTGATAGCTCTAAGGGCCTTCCAGTCAAGTAACTTCCTCTCATCCTCCTTCATGGATTCTGGCTTTCCCTTCAATGGTAAATGCAACTTTTTACCGAACAAGTAGTCCTCGATTTGCATATTTTATAAATCAAAATCGGTGTCATCAAACATCTCGATCTTTGACCTCTTTTCGTTAGACATCTCAATTCACTTATCAAGAGATGGAATCAACACAAACGAATAGCACGGTCGGATTTGGAATGACCGAAAACCTTGGGAATGGTTCGACTCGTTCCTAAAATGGACCTAAAATGGCTCTGAAAAGCCTGATCAAACTTTTTGGTTAAAAGGTCAACCCTCCGTTAAACTTAACGGAATATCCTCTTTTAAATGGAATATGTCATTACCGTTACTGACATCGTTATTGATGTGGCAAAGTGGGACCCAAATGATGACTTGCCAAAGTGGGTCCTAGTTGATGATGTGGCATCTAACGTGACAAAGTGGGTCCTAACTAATGATGTAGCAACTGGCGTGGCAGCTGACTAAGATGACACATGGCACAAACGTGGACTAGCAGTTGCTGATGGGGCATGTAAGGTGGAGGCTGACGGGGCTGCTGGCACAACACGCTAACGTCATGCCGACACAACACATGGACATCAGCTTCTTCTTCAAGTTGCAGCAGACATGTGAGCTACATGTCGTGGGCTGGTCGGTGCGTGAGTTCACATATCGATGACCTGGTGGGGCATAAAGGTGCATGGCAATGATGGCAGATTGCTGGTAGCATGTGTGGGCGGGTGGAGCCTCCGTTTGAGCTTTGGTTTGCTTCATTGGCTTCGTCTTATCGAGAGGAACACCTTGGTGCGCTCAAAACTTGATTTTGAGCTACTTGAATTACTAGATGGTGGTGGCTTTGCTCCAATCTAGTGGTTTTGCTCCAATATGGCTCTGATACCAATTGTTGGGGATCAAAGAACAACAATCACGCCCCCCAAAAAAAATAAAAATAAAATGCAAGAAATGAACATCAAGATTTAACGTGGTTTGGCCTAAACTAACCTACGTTCACGAAGCACATCAATATTCACTAAAACTGGGAGAAAATACAAGAAGGAGGACGAGGAAGAGGCAACTACACTCCACTCAACTCAACTCAACTCTCTCTCTCTCTCTCTCTCTCTCTCTCTCTCTCTCTCTCTCTCTCTCTCTCTCTCTCTCTCTCTCTCTCTCTCTTTCTTACACACACACACACACTGTAGTGACCCGAAGAATAATAGCATTTTAATAATAAGAGGGAGAGAAAATAGATACAGAAACAGAAGAAGGTCGTAGACTTTGTCAACGACATTACATTTTGGAGATAATATTAAATAATCATAAATTCAGGAAACTGTCAAGCTTCGTCGACGAACACAGGGTTTCGTCGATAAAGGCCTTAAGAATTTTGTCGATGAACACAGGGCTTCGTCGACGAGAAAATACCGAGAGAGGTTCTAGGGCGGTCTGAATATCGTCGACGAATACAGGGCTTCGTCGACGAATTTATTGAAGGATTCGTCGACAAAGTGATGGGCCTCGTCGACGAATCTGGCAGTATATAAGGAGGGAAACCAGGATATTTCTCATTTTTCACCGCACCTCTCTCTACGCCACTCTCTTCCTTCTCTCTTCGATTCCGACCCCACCAGTCGCCGGATCGACGATCTGAGGTTACCACGACGCTCCTAGTGGAGTTCTCCACAAGTCTGCCAGAACGGATCGTTAGGAAAACCGAGTTGGATTTCATCCCAAATTTAGGGTAAGGACTTTTATCCAGTTTTTGACTTCTTGGCAGTTATAGGAAATGATGTAAGCAGAAAAATACTGATATTATATTCTGACTTATGTTGGTTTCAAAATGTTGTGTAGAAGGCCCTGCGGGAGTTAGACTAGTGTTCCATAGGGGCTTTTCAAAGTTAAGGTAAGGGAAATATGCTATGCTAGGAAATTTCTAAATATTATACAGTTTATTTATTTACGAAAATTATGTATTAAAGTATGGTGTGGCTTGAGAATATGTATGTAGTACGAGGATATGTTTTACGAATTTTAGTTTCATGATTTTTATGAATTTCAGTACTATGATTATGTGAACTTCAGTACCATGATTTTACGGATTTTAGTTCCGTGATTATACGAATCTCAGTACCATGATTATACGAATTTTAGTATTACGAATATGCAGTTCCATGTTATAATTATTCAGATTTCAGTACGTTATGCAGCATCATGGTTATTACGATTACTTCATAATCATGGTAAATCAGTTAGATATGTATAGAAATATATTATATGATATCAGACCCTATTGGACTTGCAGCTACAGAGCATGGTACCATTGCTACAGATACTATGTTACTTTATAAGTGCAACCACCTATTCAAATAATACGTGGTAAAGTCGACCACCTAGGCCCTTGAAGAGGTTAGACTCCCCATCCAGATATGGGTTGAGGTGGGCAGGTCGACTGACAGAGTTCAATGATTTATTCCTAGTTGGCCAGTTAGGGTAAATCCAGCCTACGGGCCGCACAACCTTATCATGAGGGGGCATGTCATGACACACAGATAGCCACAGGGAACAGTTTCAGTTATTATTACTTACGTACGGATTTACAGAAACAGGGATCCTACTTATGTACACTAGAAGTACTTTGAATTATAACCATAATACTGTTATGTTAAGCAATAGGGAAAAGGGGTGGTATATTTAATTATTTGTACGGTACTTTCGTATTCAGTTACTCATGTTTATATGAAAACAGATTTCATGATATATAGTAGCTCATTTGCCACACACTAGTAATAACATATTTCTTCTTACTGAGCGTTGGCTCATCCCAGTGTTGAAACATTTTTCAGGTGATCCAAGTAAGCGAGCAGATCAAGATCGCAAATAGAGGGCATCTGTAGTTCCCTATCAAAGAGTGAGTATCATTTTTGGGAGCGTTTTTGTATAGCCCTCACCAGTTGAGGAAATTTTTGGGATACAGTTTCATTTGTATATTCGAAAAACATTTCAAAACTCTGGTATTGTATATAATGGTTTGTGATTATGTTTATATGATTCTGCTTCCTGCTGCTTAGGTTAATACTAAGGTATCAAGTATGTAATTTGTTAAAAAAAAAAATCAATTTATCAAGCAGGTCGTTACACACACACCTCTCACTCTCTCACCCTCTTGAACTCAATTACATTCACACATTTTACATACACACACATCTCCAAATATATAGATGGATGAGGATGGATAGAAATAGAAGGTGGTAATGAGATTCAATGGAGGTGAACTGGGATTGATGGAAGTGGCTGGCACCAATACTACAGCTCAACAATGCTGACACTCTACAGCTCAACAATACTAGCACAGTCTTTACAGCTCATAAATGATGGTATCGTCCCCACTACAGCTCAACACAAAGGACGATGATCCTCTACCTCCTGCCAAAGGGGAGAGGATTCGATCTGCATTTTCTAGAAGGAGAATATAAGGCTAAGGAAGAGCCAAGGCAAAATTAGGGTTGCAGCAAGGGAGACGAATAGATGGCAAATAGATGATAATAATAGTTAATATAATATTTACAACATATTATTTACAAAACCGGCAAATTAGAATGTCATATCCAAACCTACAAGCAATATAAAAAAAAAAAATGGCAGCATTGCGTAGGATAAAGGATAAATCAAGGCCAAAAAAGGGTTGCAATCAAGTGAAATTAAGAGAAACATATAAATGTTCAAGTAAATGGGTGAGTTATGATCATTAATAAAATACTTACAGAAACTAATAAAATAAAATAACACATTTAAATTATGTACTACCAATTTAAATGTACAAATTCACCCTTTAGACAAAAAGATCACAGCTCCTATATCATTAGGCGGTTGGTCCCATTGCTTTTCTATGTTTCCATTAACTTTTGAAATCACATCAAAAAGTAACATTAAAAAAATGGTGTGATTATTCATTTCAAAAGTGATTTTCACTTTTGCAATTTGGTATATAAAAATTACGCAATTTTATATTACAAAAGAAAAAATAGTAATAATAATTCCAACTCTCCTCCGTTTATAAAAAATTATTATGACCTCCAAACAAGGAACTTTGCCGCACCGAAAGTCTACATATACTCTCAATTGTCCAATGGCAGAAGAGCCCAAGTGCAAAATCGTACGTTTCACGCTTTCCCTCCCATGCACGAACGGCCCAGAACGCTTGATCACCATGTCAGCAACATACACTTTATACTTTCTCTCAGAATTAAATTAATAATAAGTTCCTTAAATGACGAGAATACCCCAATCCACGTCACCCACACCGACCCCGCTCCCTCCCTCCCCACTCGCCTATGTAGCGTGTTCTCGTCACCAATTGATACAATGCATACGGTGGTATTCTTGTCGGGGCGGTGTCAGTACCTTTTCCCAGTTGCACGCACTTCTTCTCCGGGCCCTTTCTCTTTTCCTGCTGTATATAAACAGATCGCTTGAGTCCATCGGCATCCCACGACGACTCGCCGGAAAATCTCATTTTCCTGAATTTTTTTTTTTTCATTTTCCCGATCACAAAGAGAATAGACTTGTACATATTGAACGATGTTTCTGGGTGAGATCTCTAATTTCCCTTCGTTTTCTCCCTTTCGCGTTACGAAGAAGCCGTCGCTGCCGAAAAACTTCGACCTCATCGCTCGATCCTTCGATGAAAACTTTCTCCGTCGCATCCAATCCCTCGCTTCAGACTCGAATCCCCCGTCCTTCAGCTTGTTATGGCTCTCGCTGGCCGTTGATTTTCTCTCTTCCACCCACGCCGAAGCGCAGACCCTAATCTCGGATCTCAAATTGTCATCGTTGGATGATTCGCTCGCGCGATACTTGGACGAGAGCGTTAAACTTTTGGACGTCTGCAATTCGATCTCGGCCGAGATCGAACGCCTACGCCAGCGACGTCTTCTGATTAATTTTATTCTTCACCTATTCAAAATCCCAGGCGATAGTGCTCGGATTCCCGCGCCGGATAGGCTCCGCCGGGCCCGGGAGTCTCTCGTCGACTCGGAGAATAGCCCCCGAGGCTTCCAGATGTCGATGGAAGTATTGGTCAGAGATCTGGAGGCGAATCTTCGAGACATGCCACGTGGCAAGATCTCGAGCGTCAGGAAGCTCGTCCGTCGCACGATCTGCGCTGTTGAATTAGTCACGGTCTTCGTATCCGGCATAGTGGCGTCGGCTCTGTTCGGGCTACCAGAACTCGTCGAGGTCCGAGTCCCGGCCGAGTTTTTGTGGGCGGACTCGCTGAACAACCTCGAATCGGCGATTCGGAGCGAGTTGGACTCGAACCGGGCGCCGAAAGGACCGGTCCTGCGGGAGATAGCTGACGTGGACTTATGCGTGCGAAGACTTGGCGACGCAATTGATGAGGTGGCGGGAGGAGATGACGGCAAGAGGGAAGAATTGAGTAACGCCGTTAAGGAGCTAGAAGTGGCGACGGAGGCTTTCTCGGTGGGCTTGGACGGATTATATAACGGCGTGAACGGGACGTTTCAGACGGTTTTGTGTAGTCGAAACGGCGTGATGGGGAAGTTGGTGAAGCATGAGAAGGTAGAAACGAAACGAGAAGTGAAGTACAAAACATCCATTTTCTGAAGAAGCGATCTTATCTTCTGCATAAAATGTGTGGAAGTTACGGTGATGTGTGTGTGTCTCCTCCTGTTTGTCAGGTGTCCTGTAAAAGAATATAAATTCCTAAAGAACAATAAAGCTTCAAAATTTCTAAAGAACAGAATGGTCTAATAAGCATTAAAGCATTGCGTTTGTATTCATTTTATAGTCAAATCTTGCGCTCGTATGAACTCTAACTCTGCTGCATCTCTTCCATGGTCCCAAGCTAAAGAATCAATTTTAAAAAAATAAAATGTATGTATAATGAACTGCTTGATTATATTTGATGGTTCCAAAGCATTTTTAGGTTGAAGACATGATGCAGGAGGTCTGCTTGGATGGGAATCTCCTTCCTCCCCGGAGCTAGCTAGATAAGATCTCGGTCATAGTCGAGGGAGCACGGAAACTTCATCAACATGGTTTGCCCAAGTCAAGAGAAACATAACCATTATTTTGTCTATTTTTATCATCTTTCTAAGCCTATGTTTGGATCTTTTAAAATGACAAGCAAAGGAAAATGAAAGGAAAAGGGAAAAGAAAGGAAAGGAAAAACAAAGAAAATTAAAATCTCAGTGATGTTTGGTTATTGAGAAAAAGAAGAGCGAAAAACAAAAGGATTCCCAAATAAATGTAATTTTTATTTGGTATTAAGGGAGAAACAAATGAAAATGATTACAAAATTCATTACTTAATTAAATCCTTGGCAGATTCTAATAACAAAATGTATATTTATTGTTATATAAAATTAATTATGAAAAACTAAAATATATATATACACAACATTAATTGTAAATTTTCACATGTTCAAGTGGAAAATTATAGTTCAAAATAATTAAATGCATATCTAGTATTTTCACAATTTTATTTTAGAAAATTATACTAAAAAATGAAATGCATACACTAAATATTTAACATTTTTACAATTTCAATGAAAAAATTATATTAATTATTTGTTATATAAAATTAATTATGAAAAATGAAATACATATACACAACATTAATTGTAAATTTTCACATTTTCAATTATAAAATTATAGTTCAAAATAATTAAATGCTTATCCACAATTTTATTTTAGAAAATTATACTAAAAAATGAAATGCATATACCAAATATTTAACATTTTCACAATTTCAATGAAAAAATTATATTAATTATTTGTTAAGTAATAAAGTCTAACCAGTGTTCTATGACAATAATAATTCATAGACTACTCTCATACATCCTTAAAAAAAATACGGTGTTCGATAAAATAAAAATTCATCTAAAAGATATCACATAATAGGGTATCCAACAATAAAAGGAGCTCCGGGGGGGGGGGGGGGGGAATTTTCTTCCTATGTTGATTCTTTGATTGTACAAATACTAGGCCTTAAAGAAAGAAGACCCAAATTTTACCGATACCCAAAGACTACGACGCTCGATTGGACAAGTTGATCTTAGGCGAAAGTACAATGAGATTCCTTGACCATATGACCAAGGACTAGTACATGGATTCACCTAAATTGACAATTATCCCCTTTTATAGGTAATAATTGTCCCCAAAGTGAGTAATAGTGGGAGAAGTGGGGCATTGTTTATGCAAATTTTGTGCATCTCCTAAAGATGTACTATCTAATAAAATAATCGACTACATGTCAAATCCGAAAAAAAGCTAACATCAGAAAGGAAGAACTCAAACTCCAAAGAATGTTGAAGTTAAGACAAGGTGTTTGTCTATATAGAGGGAGTATGTTAAGTAGAATATTGCTAAAGTCTAGTTATATTGAGGGTGAAGATTTGAGAAATTATTTGTAATCACAAGTTAGAGTTGGTGAAGTGAGGGTATAAATATCTACTTTATTAATCTTGTAAGACACCTCTCAAAATATTCACACAGTGTAACTAATACAATACTTTTGGCTCGTAAGCTATCTTATCTTCTTCCTTTCCTCTCCCACTCTCTTTATCTTTATCTCTCTATCCTTTTCTCTCCCTCTCCTTAGCTCTTCTATTCTATTTTTGGTCACCTCGCTTATTTCCCCCCTTCTAGGATTTTTACAATTTTATGTCCTAATTGCCGCTATCTTGTAAGACTTCACTTATTTGATGATCATACAATTCCAAGGGGGCTATTTGAGTTCTCTCACCACTTCCACACTAAAAAAAATTCCTTATTTCTGCTCTGGAAACTATTTATTGGAGTGAAAAATATAGTCATAATCAACTCTTTTCCTTTGGTTGTAATTAAGTCTTTGCAAGATTTTTATGATCATCTCTATTCATGAGAAGACTTTTCAAATGTTTGATTGTTGTGCCTTCTAATCCTTGTGGACTTTTCAATTTACATGCATCATGTGACCTATTATTCAACTTCTACATTGTATCTTAAAAGGTTATACAAAGATTCCACAAATAATACTTTAAATGAAAAATTGTGTCATTGTATGTCTATATAATTAGCATAATTTCTAAGTCATAGAAGCGATATGCTATTCAAATGCTATACATGCACTTTTAATCATCACTTTGCTTTACAAACTCATGCCTGTGTTACAAGAAATTATTTCGCAAAGAAGAAGATAAACACCTAGTTATTGGCTAGGTGACTGAAAGATGTGCAAGTTGAATAATTCCACTTGCACTCAACATACAATTTTTTGTGCACATGCTAATTTTTATGAATTCGCCTATGACATGTATATATATATATATATGAAAAAATAAATAAATAATAAAAAATATTTAATTGTAGAAATTAATTTTTATTTTTTTATTTTTAAAATTTTTAAAATAATAATTAAAAGCTTTTTTTTTTTTTGCAATTTTGCAAGATTTGTATAAAAAATTTAAAAATAATAAAAGGTTGTCACTATTCACTAGTGGAAAAAGTTTTATTTTTCATTTCCAAATTTTTAAATTGAAAAGGAAGGTGTACTCCCAAGAGGGGGGTGAATTGGGATTAAAAATGTTACGATCCAAAAGTTTCTATCCATTTTTTTTTTATTTATCTGTCATGCTATAAAACATAATCTTTGATACCCTGTAAATAAACATCTATCATTTTCACGACCAAGTGTAGGCACCGTGATAACCTGTGCAATCCTTGTATTATACCTATGCAGCGGAAAAACATACATCCAAAACATAACCCAAAAATACACAATACCAGAGTTCTACGGACCACCTGTATATACATACACACATATACAACATTTCCCAAAATTTCCAAAATACTATGGGCTCTACTATCCAACCCCAGACTCACCCCAAAGTTACACCGACTCAGCCGCCTCCTCTACCTCTGAACTAGCCCTACCCGCCTCTCTGGATTACCTGAAATATTTATAATACTGGGATGAGACACCTCTCAGTAAGGAGAAACATGCAATTACCAGTGTGTGGCATATATGAGTCTGTACATAAAACATAACCTTTAACTATAATTGTAAATAGAATATCATGTAAAATGTATCTGTACAATAATCCACATCTATGTCATTTAAAATACATTATTTTCTGAGTTATCTATTCAATCATAGTTCTTTTTATATTAAATAATCTCTGTTTTCTATAAATGCTATAAATACATACATAACTCTGAAAACTTCCCTGGATGGCTATATGTCATGATTTAACCCCTCATGACAAGGTTATGTGGCCCGCAGGTGGGACCTATCACTGGCTGGCCGACCAGGATAAGTCAACTGAATTCCGAAAGTCAGATCGGCCTCCTCAACCCTAACTAACAGGGAGCCTGTCCAAAACATAAACACGATCGACTGCTGAAAATCCACATACTATTTGAGTTATGTGGTTGCACTTTGAACTCAAAATAGCTACAATGCCACGCTTTGAAATTGATCTACTCCATCAGGGTTTGATACTATATATATGTAACTGATATTTCTATATTACTATTTTACCATGATTCTGATATAACTGTAATAACCATAACATGAAATAACTGAACTGAATATGCTGTATAATATGAATAACTATATATCTAAATACTAAATATCTGAAGATTTAAATACTGAATATCTAAAATGTTATGGTTTTGAAATCTGTAAATCATGGTATACTAAAAATGTCGTATTATATATTTTTCTGAATATATTCTATAAATTATGATTCTGCAAAATCTGAAAATATCTATCTATTTGTAAATATTTATACATGTATAAATGACGTACATCATGGTATCCTGAAATACGTATGATTTCTATATAACAATATTTTCTGCTAAGATACTGTAAATCATGATATCTGGAAACTGTATAAATACTGTACTAATTCGATACTAACTCATGCCACACAAAAATCTATATAAATCTATATTCTAACATATTCAAATCACACCCTGTTCCCATATTCAAATATTATAATTGATACTGATAAAAATTCCTAAATTTGCTAGCGTAACATATTTGCCTTACCTACTAGCTGGGAGGCTCGCCCAACTTATCCTCACGCTCACGACGTACAATTCCCTAAATCCTGAAATAATACATATTTCCAATAAATCAACTATATTTTTCCAAACCTTCATACTCGTAATTTACCAAAATATAATTTACCTGAGCTCCTGGAAATATTCTCTGGGGTCCTCAACCCATGCCCGCAGGGTCCCAAAAATACCCTAACCCTAAAAACATCACACCCTAATTTTATTCCACAAAACACCAGCATGTTCTCATAGAATACAAAATCTCAACTCAGGTAAGCCTGCTAATACTGAAAATACCCAAACAATCTACTTACCCTGAATTTGGGGTGGTTCCCAAACTGTTCAAATTGAATTTCTACTCCAGTTAGGTTATAGACAATCTCCTCAAGATTATCATGGTAACTTTTGATCATCGAATCGGAAGAATTGGAGTCGAAAATCTAAAGAGAAGGAGGAAGCACCAACTTTTAGAGAGAGAAAGTGAATTTGGACGAAATTATGCGCTGAAAAGTGAATTTTTGGCTATATATAGGTGGCTGACCACGTGGCCTCATTGACGAGTACATGAAGGAGGTTTGTCATAATCACTTAACTCGAGTCGACGAGTTTTAGACCCTGGAAACAACCCTCTCAGTATGTTCTCATTGATGAGACACATGTCCACGTCGACGAGCCCAAGAAGCTTGTTCATTGACGAGCACTCGGCACTCGTTGACGAGACCCTACTAAAACCTCTTTTTGAAAAATCATTTTCTTTACTTTATTTTATTATTTAATTACTAAAATTATTCGGGTATCTACATTTTTCCCTCCTTATAAAATTTCATCCTCAAAATTTACTATCTGTATTGAATATCATCCTTAAAGAAAAATAGGCTACTTATTTTATTAATTACCCTCACTTATGGCGGAGGAATACCGTGATTACATTCAAGGTTTTGGGAGATTACAAATACATAAGATAAAATTCTCCCAAATCAAAATACTACCTATTATCACAAAATTTATTACATACTAGTAACCTGCATAAAAAAAATCTTACATGCTTACGTAAGTCTTTTCCTAATTATTGCTGGTCCCCACCAAAGAGGTGCGGGTATTTCTTTCGTATTTCTTCTTTAAGCTCCCAAAAATCTTCTTCCACCGCGTGATTCCTCCACAAGACTTTTACTAATGGTATTTTCTTATTGCGCAATTCTTGTTCCTTCCTATCTAAGATCTGCACTGGTGCTTCCTCATAAGCTAGTGAATCTCTAAGCTCTATCTCTGCATAACTAATTATGTGGGATGGGTTTATGATGTATTTCCTCAACATGAAAACATGAAATACATCGTGTATTCTAGACAGAGCTGGTGGTAGAGCTAATATGTAGGTATATGACCTCACTCTCTCAAGTATCTCGAATGGGTCAATGTACCTAGGGTTCAACTTAACCTTCCTCCCAAACCTCATGACTCCCTTTAGTGGTGTTATTTTCAAAAACACATGGTCAACCATTTTAAATTTTAATTCCCGGAGGCGAATATTTATGTAGTTTTTCTGCATCACCCATTTTAAATTTCAATTCCTGGCGGCGAAAATCTACGTAGTTTTTCTGCCTACTCTAAGCTGCACTGAGTGTGATACCTCATGGATGAAAGACTTAAAAGATTAGATGTTACTACCCATATCAACAAGGTACACCTTTCTTTTCAGGAGTTTTCCCATAAGAACTCCATTGTTAAGCGTGCTTGGCTTTGAGCAATCTTGGGATAGGTGACCACCTGGGAAGTTTTCTCAGGAAGTGTGTGAGTAAAGACAAAACACACTAAAAAGAACATGTGTTGATTTGTGGGGCCAGTCATTAGTCCAATAAGGCCCGCCCCATGGTTTTCTGGTCCAGGTGGAAGAGGAGAAACGCAGTACTCCCTAGTAGACCCAGGTTGGGGTGTTACAAATGGTATAATGTGATACCCTATGGATGAAAGACTTGAAAGGATTAGATGTTACTACCTATATCAACAAGGTGCACCTTTCTTTTCGGAAGCTTTCCCATAAAAACTCCATAATTAAGCGTGCTTGGCTTGGAGCAATATTGGGATGGGTGACCAACTGGGAAGTTTTCTCAGGAAATGTGTGAGTGAGGACAAAACACACTGAAAAGGACACGTGTTGATCTATGGGGCCAGTCATTAGTTCGATAAGGCCCCCCCTGTTGTCTGGTCCAGATGGAGGAGGAGAGACGCAGTACTCCCTGGCAGACCCAGGTTGGGGCGTTACAAATGGTATTAGAGCCAAAACCCAGCCGGAGGTGTGACGAGATTCACATCGCCTAGGTTTAGAAATGTGGGTTCGCAATGAGGACGTTGTGTTCTATAAGTGGGGGAGAATGTGTGTTGATTTGTGGGGCCATTCATTAGTCCGATAAGGCTTGCCCCCCTATTGTCTGGTCCAGGTTGAGGAGGAGAGATGCAGTGCTCCCTGGCAGACCCAGTTTGGGGC